>NW_028126801.1:0-28608 GCF_965231255.1 Vanellus vanellus | reverse complement strand
CCCCAGGGTGCCCCCCCATTCCCCCCCCCCAAAAGATGGACCCCCCCCCTTAGGGTTCCCCCCCCCCAGGGTGCCCCCATTCCCCCCCCCTTTAGGGTGCCCCCCACCCCAAGACTGCCCCCCCAGGGACCCCTACCCCTCCCCCGGGGTGCTCCCCCCTCCCAGGGTGCCCCCCCATTCCCCCCCTTAGGGTGCCCCCCCCAAAGATGACCCCCCCTTAGGGGTGCTCCCTCCTCCAAGGGTGCCCCCCCCATTCCCCCCCCCCCAAAGATGACCCCCCCCCCCCCCCCCCCCCCCCGGTGCCCCCTACCCCCAAGACTGCCCCCCCAGGGACCCCTACCCCCCCTTAGGGGTGCTCCCCCCCCCCCAGGGTGCCCCCATCCCCCCCCAAAGATGACCCCCCCTTAGGTCCAGGGTGCCCCCCCCCCAGGGTGCCCCCCCATTCCCCCCCCCCCAAAGATGACCCCCCCCTTAGGGTTCCCCCCCCCCGGGTGCCCCCCATTCCCCCCCCCTTTTGGTTGCCCCCCACCCCCACGACTGCCCCCCATTCCCCCCCCCTTTTGGTTGCCCCCCACCCCCACGACTGCCCCCCAGGGACCCCTACCCCCCCCTTAGGGGTGTTCCCCCCCCCTCCCGGGTGCCCCCCCATTCCCCCCCCCAAAGATGACCCCCCCCTTAGGGTTTCCCCCCCCCCCCTTAGGGGTGCTCCCCCCCCACAGGTACCCCCCTCCTCCCCTCCCCCCCCCCCCCCCCCTTAGGAGCGCCCCCCAACTTACCCCCCTCTCTCTCTTTTTTGCCCCCCCCCCCCCCAGCCGCCATGCCGCCCCCCCGCTGCCGCCGCTGCCCCCTCCCCGCCGCCCTCCGCCGCCCCCGCACCGCCGAACCCCTCTGCCGCCGCTGCTTCCTCGCCGCCTTCGAGGCCGAAGCCCACCGCGCCATCGCCGCTGACATCACCGCTGACATCACCGCCGCCGACGCCGCCCGAAGGGGGGGACACCCCCTTTCCCCCCCCCCCGCCACCCCAAAACCCGGCTCCACTGTCGCCGTGGCGGCCTCCGGCGGCAAAGACTCCGCCGTCCTCGCCCACCTCCTCTCCCAGTTAAACCAGCGCCACGCTTACGGTTACCGCTTGGTACTGGTGGCGGTGGACGAAGGCATCGCCGGGTACCGGGAGGCGGCGCTGAGCGCCGTCAGGCGGAACCGCGGCGATTTGCCTTTACTGGTTTTATCCCACCGGCAACTTTTCGGCTGGAGCGTGGACGAGGTGGGGGACCGGCTCGGGGGCGGCAGCCGCTGCACCTTCTGCGGCGTCTGGAGGAGGCAGGCGCTGGAGCGGGGGGCCAGGCTGCTGGGGGTCGACTGGTTGGCTACTGGTAAGGCGCTGGGAGGGGATGGGAGGGCACTGGAGGGGACTGGGAGGGGATGGGAGGGCACTGGAGGGGACTGGGAGGGGGTGGGAGGGGACTGGGAGATACTGGAGTGGACTGGGAGAGGATGGGAGGGCAGTGGGATGGACTGGAGTGGACTGGGAGGGGGTGGGAGGGGACTGGGAGGGGATGGGAGGGCATTGGGAGATACTGGAGCGGACTGGGAGAGGATGGGAGGGCAGTGGGATGGACTGGAGTGGACTGGGAGGGGGTGGGAGGGGACTGGGAGGGGATGGGAGGGCACTGGGAGATACTGGAGCGGACTGGGAGAAGATGGGAGGGCAGTGGGATGGACTGGAGTGGACTGGGAGGGGATGGGAGGGGACTGGGAGGGGATGGGAGGGCACTGGGAGATACTGGAGCGGACTGGGAGAGGATGGGAGGGCAGTGGGATGGACTGGAGTGGACTGGGAGGGGATGGGAGGGCACTGGAGTGGACTGGGAGGGGATGGGAGGGGGATGGGAGGGGATGGGAGGGCACTGGAGCGGATTGGGAGAGGGTGGGAGGGCACTGGGAGGGGATGTGAGGGCACTGGGAGATAGTGGAGCGGACTGGGAGGGGATGGGAGGGCACTGGAGGGGATGGGAGGGGATGGGAGGGCACTGGAGGGGACTGGGAGGGGATGGGAGGGGGTGGGAAGGCACTGGAGCGGATTGGGAGAGGGTGGGAGGGCACTGGGAGGGGATGGGAGGGCACTGGGAGATACTGGAGTGGATTGGGAGAGGATGGGAGGGCAGTGGGATGGACTGGAGGGGACTGGGAGGGGATGGGAGGGGATGGGAGGGTACTGGGAGATACTGGAGCGGACTGGGAGAGGATGGGAGGGCAGTGGGATGGACTGGAGTGGACTGGGAGGGGATGGGAGGGCACTGGAGTGGACTGGGAGGGGATGGGAGGGCACTGGAGTGGACTGGGAGGGGATGGGAGGGGGATGGGAGGGGATGGGAGGGCACTGGAGCGGATTGGGAGAGGGTGGGAGGGCACTGGGAGGGGATGTGAGGGCACTGGGAGATAGTGGAGCGGACTGGGAGGGGATGGGAGGGCACTGGAGGGGATGGGAGGGGATGGGAGGGGGTGGGAAGGCACTGGAGCGGATTGGGAGAGGGTGGGAGGGCACTGGGAGGGGATGGGAGGGCACTGGGAGACACTGGAGTGGACTGGAAGAGGATGGGAGGGCAGTGGGATGGACTGGAGTGGACTGGGAGGGTGTGGGAGGGCACTGGGAGGGACTGGAGTGGACTGGGACGGACTGGAGGGGACTGGGAGGGGGTGGGAGGGCACTGGGAGACACTGGAGTGGACTGGGAAAGGATGGGAGAGATTGGAGGGAACTGGGAGGGGGTGGGAGGGCACTGGGATAGACTGGAGTGGACTGGTAGGTGATGGGAGGGCACTGGAGTGGACTGGGAGGGCACTGGGAGGGGTTGGGAGAGACTGGAGGGAACTGGGAGATGATGGGGATGGATTGGGGCGCACTGGAAGTGGACTGAGAGGTAATACGAGAGGACTGGGAGGCACTGGGAGGAGACTGGGAGGGGATGGCAAGGTACTGGGATGGATTGGAGAACACTAGGAGGGCACTGGGAGGTGCTGGGAATGGACTGGGAGGCACTGGGATGGGACTGAGAGGCACTGGAGAGCGCTGGGAAGTGACAGGAATGGACTGGGAGGCACTGGAAGGGGACTGGGAGGCACTGGAAGGGGACTGGGAGGCACTGGAAGGGGACTGGGAGATACTGGAGAGCACTGGGAGGTGACGGGAATGGACTGGGAGACACTGGAGAGCACTGGGAGGTGACGGGAATGGATTGGGAGGGACTGGAAGGGGACTGGGAGATACTGGAGAGGACTGGGAGACACTGGAGAGCACTGGGAGGTGACGGGAATGGATTGGGAGGGACTGGAAGGGGACTGGGAGATACTGGAGAGGACTGGGAGACACTGGAGAGCACTGGGAGGTGACGGGAATGGATTGGGAGGGACTGGAAGGGGACTGGGAGATACTGGAGAGGACTGGGAGACACTGGAGAGCAGTGGGAGGTGACGGGAATGGATTGGGAGGCACTGGAAGGGGACTGGGAGATACTGGAGAGGACTGGAAGACACTGGAGAGCAGTGGGAGGTGACGGGAATGGACTGGGAAGCAGTGGAAGGGGACTGGGAGATACTGGAGAGGACTGGGAGGAACTGGAAGGGGACTGGGAGATACTGGAGAGGACTGGGAGACACTGGAGAGCAGTGGGAGGTGACGGGAATGGACTGGGAAGCAGTGGAAGGGGACTGGGAGATACTGGAGAGGACTGGGAGGGACTGGAAGGGGACTGGGAGATACTGGAGAGGACTGGGAGACTGGAGAGCAGTGGGAGGTGACGGGAATGGACTGGGAGACACTGGAGAGCACTGGGAGGTGACGGGAATGGACTGGGAGGGACTGGAAGGGGACTGGGAGATACTGGAGAGGACTGGGAGACACTGGAGAGCAGTGGGAGGTGACGGGAATGGACTGGGAGGGACTGGAAGGGGACTGGGAGATACTGGAGAGGACTGGGAGACACTGGAGAGCAGTGGGAGGTGACGGGAATGGACTGGGAGGGACTGGAAGGGGACTGGGAGGTACTGGAGAGGACTGGGAGGGACTGGAAGGGGACTGGGAGATACTGGAGAGGACTGGGAGGGACTGGAAGGGGACTGGGAGAGACTGGAAGATGACGGGAGAGCACTGGGATGGCACTGGGAGGGACTGGAGGCCACTGGGAGGGCACTGGGAAGCGGTGGCCGTCCCCCCCCGGTGACCCACGTCCCCCCCCAGGTCACAACGCCGATGACATCGCCGAGACGGTGCTGATGAACTTCCTGCGCGGGGACGTGGCCCGGCTGCGGCGCGCGGCCACCGAGGCCACCGGGATGGCCACCGAGGCCACCGAGGCCACCGAGGCCACCCAGACGGCCGCCGGGGCCACCGCGGCACCGGGGGAGGCCCCAAAGGCCACCACGAGCCCCACAAATGCTTCCGAGAGCTCCGTGACCACTGGGAACTCCACGGGGACCACCAAGAACTCCATGGGGACCACCAAGAACTCCATGGGGACCACCAGGAACTCCATGAAGGCCACCAAGGACCCCACGGGGACCACCAAGGACCCCATGGGGACCACCACGAAGCCTACGGAGGCCACCGGGAACCCCATGGAGACCACCACAAAGCCTACGGTGATCACCACGAGCCCCACAAAGGTTCCTGTGGCCTCTGTGACCACCAAGGAGCCCGCGGAGGCCACCACAAATCCCATGGGGGCCACCACAAATCCCATGGGGGCCACCACGAAGCCCGTGGAGACCACCACAAACCCCATGGAGACCACCACGAAACCCGTGGGGGCCACCACAAACCCCGTGGGGGCCACCACGAAGCCCATGGAGGCCACCACGAAGCCCATGGGGGCCACCACGAAGCCCGTGGGGGCCACCACGAAGCTCACGGAGGCCACCACGAACCCTACGAAGACCCCCACGAAGCCCAAGAAGCTCCCGAAGGCCACCTCCAGCCGTTCCAAAGCCACCCCGCATCCCGTAGCCCACCAGAAGATCCCCCAGTCCCCGGTAGCCACCCCGTGGCCGGCGGTAGCCCGCTGTAAGCCCTTGAGACACGCCTACGAGAAGGAGATAGTCCTCTACGCCTACTTCAAGGGGTTGGACTACTTCAGCACCGAGTGCGTCTACGCCCCTCACGCCTACCGTGGCCACGCCAGAAGCCTCCTCAAGGATTTAGAAGCCACCCGGGCCAGCACGGTGGCCGCCTTGGGTCACTCGGGACGCCGGCTAGCGGTGGCCGCCGAGGTGGCCACCAAGACGTTGGGGGCGTGTAGAAGATGCGGCTTCGCCGCCAGTCAACCTCTGTGTAAGGCGTGCGTCCTCTTGGCTTCTGTGGAGCGTGGGCTACCTCGGTTGGGGTTGGGCAAGCGGTCGTTGGAGTTGGCTAGTGGCCCCGGTGGCTACTGGGATGTTGGGCGGGAAGGTGAGGGGGTTGGGGATGGCGGTTATGGGGAGGGGGAGGCGGAGGGTGGTGGCCACGGGGCTTGTTGTTGCGGTGGTGGTGGTGGCCACGGTGTTGGTGGCTACGAGGATGGTGGCCGCTGGGGTAACGGGCATGGAGATGGTGGCCACGGGGCTGGTGGCCATGGAGATGGTGGCCACGGGGCTGGTGGCCATGGAGGTGGTGGCCACAGGGTTGGTGAGCATGGAGATGGTGGCCACTGGGCTGGTGGTCATGGAGATGGTGGCCATAGGGCTGGTGGCCATGAGGTTTGTAGCCATGGGGTTGGTGGCCACAGGGGTGGTGACATTGAGGATGGTGGTCATGGGGATGGTAGCCATGGAGATGGTGGCCACGGGGCTGATGGTCACTTGGATGGTGGCCATGGGGTTGGTGGCCACTGGGATAATGGGCATGGAGCTGGTAGCCATGGGGCTGGTGGCCATGGAGATGGTGGCCACAGGGTTGGTGACCGTGGAGCTGGTGCCTGTGGGGATGGTGGCCACTGGGATGATGGCCACGGGGCTGGTAGCCACGGGGCTGGTGGCCACTGGGCTGGTGGCCGTGGGGGGAGGTTGGAGGTGGGGGAGGAGAGGGGTGATGGGCCCCGTGGCTGTGGGGAGCTGGGCGGGGCTGGTAGCCGTGGGGCTAGTAGGTGTTGGTGCGGTGGCCAGCGGGGCTCGTTGGGGGCGGGGCGAGTGGGCGTGGCAGGTGACCACGGGGAGGTGTGGCCAGGGGGCCCCGGAGGTGGTGGCCGGCGGGGGAGGTGGAGGGCGGGGCGAGGTGGGGGTGGAGTTTCCGGAGGGGCGTGGCCGGGGTGTGGCGAGGGTGGGGCGGAGGTGGAGGTGGTGGGCGGGGCCGGGGGGGCGGGGCGGAGGAGGGTGGTGGGGGTGGGGCGGGTGAGGGGGGCACTCAACATCTGGGACTTCTGAGGGGCGTGGCCTGGAGGGAGGGGGGCGTGGCCTGGAGGGGGTGGGTGGGGTTATAGGGGATGGCTACGCCCCTGCCGGGGGGGGGCTGTGATGTCATTGGTGGCTCCTCCCCTAAGTGGGGCTTAGTGGAGGGGGCTGGCATGCAAATGAGCTGTGGTTTGGGGGCGTGGCTATGCAAATGAGACCTCCCCTACTGCCTGCAGAGAATAAAGTGCATTTGGGTTATGCAAATGAGGTGCGTTTGTGGGCGGGGCCTCTCTGGCAAAGCGGCGGGGTGGGGCTGCAGGTCTATGGTCATTATGCAAATGAGGCTGCTCTCCTAGGGGGCGGGGCCATGCAAATTAATGCGGGCACAACAGTTTAACGCAGGTGGACATGCAAATAAGATGCGGGGGGCGTGGCTATGCTAATGAGAGGGGGGTGAGTGGGTACCACCCGCACAAATGCCTGAGAGGGGCGGGGCCGGGTATGCAAATGAGAGAGGGCGGGGCGGGGACTCGGTATGCAAATGGCGAGAGCGCATGGTGTGGGGGTGGGTATGCAAACGAGGGGGCGGGGCCGGGTATTCAAATGAGGCGCCCGCCGGTGGGGAGGTGGGACCGGCAAGTGGGCGGTGCGGGGGCGGGGCCGGATATGCAAATGAGGCGCCCGCCGGGGGGCAGGCGTGGCCGGGGCCGGCAAATCGGCGGCGCGGGGGCGGGGCCGGATATGCAAATGGAGCGGTGGCGCTGGGTTGGCTGCCGAGGGCGCGCGGCCCCGCCTTTCCCCGGCGCGGTCCCGTCCCCCCTACTTCCGGCGCGGTGACGTCATTTCCGCCGCGGCGGGCGGAGGAAGATGTCGGGCCCGCGGCTCGAGTTGGGGCCCCTCAAGGAGCCGCTGGGGCTGGTGCGGGGCCTGCAGTGGGTGAGTGGGGACTGGGATATACTGGGAGGGACTGGGGGGGGGTGCTGGGGTGTCCTGAGGGGCTGGGATATACTGGGAGGGACCTGGGGGGGGCGAACTGGGATATGCTGGGAGGGCCTGGGATAGACTGGGAGGGACTGGGGGGGGGGGGGTGAGGTGTACTGGGAGGGACTGGGAAGGACTGGGAGGGACTGGGGGGGGTGTGAGGTGTACTGGGAGGGACTTGGGGGGGTTGGGGCGTACTGGGAGGGACTGGGGGGGGCTGGGAGGGGAGTGGGATATAGTGGGAGGAACTGGGGGGGGGGGTGAGGTGTACTGGGAGGAACTGGGGGGGGGTGTGAGGTGTACTGGGAGGGACTGGGGGGGGGTGTGAGGTGGACTGGGGGGGGGTGAGGTGGACTGGGAGGGACTGGGGGGTGTGTGTGAGGTGGACTGGGAGGGACTGGGGGGCTGTGTGAGGTGGACTGGGAGGGACTGGGGGGCTGTGTGAGGTGGACTGGGAGGGACTGGGGGGGTGTGTGAGGTGGACTGGGAGGGACTGGGGGGGTGTGTGAGGTGGACTGGGAGGGACTGGGGGGGTGTGTGAGGTGGACTGGGAGGGACTGGGGGGGGCTGGGAGGGGAGTGGGATATACTGGGAGGGACCTGGGCGGGGGGGAACTGGGATATGCTGGGAGGGACTGGGATAGACTGGGAGGGACTGGGATAGACTGGGAGGGACTGGGATAGACTGGGAGGGACTGGGGGGGCACTGGGATAGACTGGGAGGGACTGGGGGGGCACTGGGATAGACTGGGAGGCGACTGGCAGGGACTTGGGGGGACTGGGGTGTACTAGGAGGAACTGGGAGGGACTGGGTGGGTGCTGGGGTATACTGGAGGGACTGGGGGGCGCTGGGAGGAGACTGGGGGGTGCTGGGAGGGGAGTGGGATATACTGGGAGGGACTGGGAGGGAGTAGGATAGACTGGGCGGGGACTGGGATATACTGGGAACAGGTTGGGATAGACTGGGCGGGGACTGGGATATACTGGGAACAGGTTGGGATAGACTGGGCGGGGACTGGGATATACTGGGAGGAGGCTGGGATAGACTGGGTGGGGACTGGGATATACTGGGAGGGACTGGGGGGGGCTGGAAAGGACCGGGGGAGAGTGGGATGTACTGAGTGGGGACTGGGATATACTGGGAGCTGGCTGCGAGAGGGCTGGGTTATACTGGGAGAGGCTGGGGGGGGGGGACTGGGATATGCTGGGAGGGCCCAGGGGGGCTGGGATAGACTGGGCACAGACTGGAATATACTGGGAGACACTGGGAGGGTACTGGGAGACACTGGGAGGAGGCTGGGGGGGACTGGGGTATATGGGGATGTACTGGGAGGGAATGAAGTAGACTGGGAGGGGGCTGGGGGGGCACTGGGTGTTACTGGAGTATACTGGGGGGGGCTAGGGGCATACTGGGAGGGACTGGGATGTACTGGGAGGGGCCTGGGGGGGGGCACTGGGGGTTACTGGGAGGGACTGGAGGGCACTGGGAAGGACTGAGAGTGTTCCTGAGAGTATAATTGAGTTTAGAGTTAATAAAAGTTAAGTTTTTATGTAAAAAAAAAAAGTTAAAATTTAGAACAGAAATACACAAAAATGTCATTTAAAAAACTAAATAAAGTTTTGAAAGTGAAATGTGAAATTTAAATTAAAAAGCGAAATCTAAAAACTAAACTAAATAAATGAGTATAGAAAGAATATTTCAGAAATAAAACTTATTTGAAAATTTAAGTGAAAATTGAATTAAAAATTGTCATAAACATTAAATATTAAGATTTTAAAAGTGTTTAAAAAGGGAAAATTTGAATTAATTAAACTTACCCTTAAAATTAATTAAATCCATTTTCTGATTTTATTTGTTGAAAATTCCTCCCCCCCCCTTTTTCTTTTTTTTTTTTTTTGTAGCAGCAGCTTAGATGTAAAAATTCAAATTAAAATAATAAATTGAAAAAATTAAAGTTAAAAAAAAAAAAAAAATCCCTTTTCTGGTTTCGCCCCACCCCACAAATTCAAACTTTTGGCCATTTCTGGGTGGGGTTGTTTTGCTAATTGTTCTTTTTGGGGTTAGTTGGTGAAAATCTTTCCCCCCCCCCCCCATATTTTTTTCCCTGCAGCTTAGATTCGAAAATTCAAATTAAAAAAAAATTGAAACAGTAAAGAAAAAAAAAAAAGCAGTTTTTGGTTCTTTTTCTTTCTAAGAATTCAAATTTTTGGTCATTTTTTGGTTGATTTTTTTTTGGGGGGGATTTATTTGATGAAAATCCCTTTTCCACCCCATTTTTTTTCCAGCAGCTTAAATTTGAAAATTCAAATTAAAAAAAAAAAAAAAAAGTTAAAAAAATCCCTTTTCTGGTTCTTTCGCTGTCCAATAATTTAAATTTTTGGTTATTTTTAGTGGGGTTTTTTTTTGGTTAATAGATCTTTTTAGTTTCATTTGGTGAAAAGTGATTTTTTTCACCCATTTTTTCCCAGCAAAAAAAATTCAAATTAAAAAAAAAAAAAGTTAAAAAAATCCCTTTTGTGGTTCTTTCTCTGTCCAATAATTTAAATTTTTGGTTATTTTTAGTGGGGTTTTTTTTCGGTTAATAGTTCTTTTAGTTTCATTTGGTGAAAAGTGATTTTTTTCACCCATTTTTTCCCAGCAAAAAAAATTCAAATTAAAACAAATACATAAAAAAATTGAAGTTCAAGAAAGCTCTTTTCTGGTTCCTTTTTTCTCCTAAAAATTCACATTTTTGGTTGTTTTTAGTGTGGCTTTTTTTGCTAATCATTCTTTTTAGTTTTATTTGGTGAAACTCTCTTCCCCCCCTCCACGCCCCCCCCCCGTTTTTTTTCTAGCAGCTTAGATTTGAAAATTCAAATTAAACATAAATAATTTTAAAGTTAAAGTGAAAAAAAGCCTTTTTCTGTTTTTTTTGTGCTCTTTAAGAGTTCGAATTTTGGAGTATTATTTGATTTTTTTTATTATTTTTTTGGCGAATTGTTCTTTTTGGGTTTATTTGGGGAAAATCTCTTTTTTTTTTTTTCCCCTTCTTTTTTTCCCAGCAGCTTAAATTTAAAAATTGAAATTAAAGCAAATAAATGGAAACATTAAAGTTAAAAAAGCCTTTTTCTGGTTGTTTTTTCTTCTGAAAGTTCAAACTTTTGGTCATTTTTAGTGTTTTTTTTTTTTTTTTTGTTTTACTAATCATTCTTTTTAGTTTTATTTGGTGAAAATCTCTTTTTTCCCCCCGTTTTTTTTCCAGCAGCTTAAATTTAAAAATTCAAATTGAAAGAAACAAATTGAAAAAATAGAGTTAAAAAAGGCCTTTTATGGGGGTTCTTTCAAGAATTCAAATTTTTAGTCCTTTTTTTTTTGCCTAATTAAATTTTTAGAAATATTTTGGGGTAAAAATCGTTTTTTTTTTTTCTCTTTTTCCGGCAGTTTTTCTCCATTTTCGCCTTCGCCACCTGTGGGGGTTACGGTGGCGCCGTCTCCTTCCGCATCAGCTGCCCCGGCCAATCAAACACCACCGTCACCGCCCCCTTCGCCTATCCCTTCCGGTGAGCTCCCCCAATCCTCTCTCCTGATTGGCCGGTGGGAGGGCGGAAGGGGCGGAGCCTCGGGGGGGTGGGGGGTGGGAGATGAGGCACTTTCGGAGCATCCGATTGGTTGAAAAGTGGTGGTGGGAAGAGCGGTGGAAATCCAACAGGAGGGATGGAGGCGGGGTGGTGGGAGGAGCCACCCGGTTGGCCAATGGCGTCTCTGTAGAGGACAGTGGGAGGAGCCAATGGGATGTCTTGAAGCTCTGAGTTGAGGGGCGGCCAATCAGCAGCGGTGGGACGTGGGGGGTGGACGACGGAGGTGGGTGGAGGTCCGGGAGGTGGGTGAAGGTCCGAGAAGGTCCCTCAGAGGTGGAGGAGGAGGAGAGGAGGAGCAGCAGTTGGGTTTGAGAGTTGGCCAATGAGAAGCTGTAGGACGTTGGGGATGGACAGCAGAGGTGTGGGAAGGGTCAGGAGATATCTGAAGGTCCAAGAAGGTCCATCAACCATGGATGGGGAGGAGAAGAGAAGCAGCAGTTGGGTTTAGGAGTGGTACGGTTGGCCAACCAGCAGCTGGAGAACATCGGTGATGGACAGCAGAGGTGTGGGAAGGGTCAGGAGATATCTGAAGGTCCAAGAAGGTCCATCAACCATGGATGGGGAGGAGAAGAGAAGCAGCAGTTGGGTTTGAGAGCAGTTTTGGTTGGCCAATGAGAACCTGTAGGACGTTGGCGATGGACGACAGAGGTGTGGGAAGGGTTGGGAGATGTCTGAAGGTCCAAGAAGATGAGGAAGGTCTTTCAACCATGGATGGGGAGGAGAAGAGAAGCAGCAGTTGGGTTTAGGAGTGGTACGGTTGGCCAACCAGCAGCTGGAGAACATTGGTGATGGACAACAGAGGTGTGGGAAGGGTCGGGAGATGTCTGAAGGTCCAAGAAGCTCGAGAAGGTCCTTCAACCACGGATGGGGAGGAGAAGAGAAGCAGCAGTTGGGTTGAGGAGTGGTACGGTTGGCCAACCAGCAGCTGGAGAACATTGGTGATGGACAGCAGAGGTGTGGGAAGGGTCGGGAGATGTCTGAAGGTCCAAGAAGGTCCATCAACCATGGATGGGGAGGAGAAGAGAAGCAGCAGTTGGGTTTAGGAGTGGTACGGTTGGCCAACCAGCAGCTGGAGAACATTGGTGATGGACAGCAGAGGCGTGGGAAGGGTCAGGAGATGTCTGAAGGTCCAAGAAGCTCGAGAAGGTCCTTCAACCATGGATGGGGAGGAGAAGAGAAGCAGCAGTGGGGTTTAGGAGTGGTACGGTTGGCCAACCAGCAGCTGGAGAACATTGGTGATGGACAACAAAGGCGTGGGAAGGGTCGGGAGATGTCTGAAGGTCCAAGAAGATGAGGAAGGTCCTTCAACCATGGATGGGGAGGAGAAGAGAAGCAGCAGTGGGGTTTAGGAGTGGTACGGTTGGCCAACCAGCAGCTGGAGAACATTGGTGATGGACAACAAAGGCGTGGGAAGGGTCGGGAGATGTCTGAAGGTCCAAGAAGATGAGGAAGGTCCATCAACCACGGATGGGGAGAAGAAAAGAAGCAGCAGTTGGGTTTGAGAGTGGTACGGTTGGCCAACCAGCAGCTGGAGGACGTTGGTGATGGACAGCAGAGGTGTGGGAAGGGTCAGGAGATATCTGAAGGTCCAAGAAGGTCAAGAAGGTCCATCAACCACGGATGGGGAGGAGAAGAGAAGCAGCAGTGGGGTTTAGGAGTGGTACGGTTGGCCAACCAGCAGCTGGAGAACATTGGTGATGGACAACAGAGGTGTGGGAAGGGTCGGGAGATGTCTGAAGGTCCAAGAAGATGAGGAAGGTCCTTCAACCATGGATGGGGAGGAGAAGAGAAGCAGCAGTGGGGTTTAGGAGTGGTACGGTTGGCCAACCAGCAGCTGGAGAACATTGGTGATGGACAGCAGAGGTGTGGGAAGGGTCAGGAGATATCTGAAGGTCCAAGAAGGTCCATCAACCATGGATGGGGAGGAGAAGAGAAAGAGCAGTTGGGTTTAGGAGTGGTACGGTTGGCCAACCAGCAGTTGGAGGATGTTGGTGATGGACAGCAGAGGTATGGGAAGGGTCAGGAGATATCTGAAGGTCCAAAAAGGTCAAGAAGGTCCATCAACCATGGATGGGGAGGAGAAGAGAAGCAGCAGTTGGGTTTGAGAGTGGTACGGTTGGCCAACCAGCAAGTGTAGGATGCAGGAGATGGACGATGGAGGTCTGGGAAGGGTTGGGAGGTGTTTGGAGGTCCAACAAGGTCCTTCAACCATGGATGGGGAGGAGAAGAGAAGCAGCAGTTGGGTTGAGGAGCGGTACGGTTGGCCAACCAGCAGCTGTAGGACTGGGGTGATGGACATGAAGATCTGGGAAGGGTTTGGAGATGGCTGATGGTCTTCTCCAAAGCAACTGATGGAGAGGAGAGAGGTGACAGTTGGGCGTGAGAGCCATCCAGTTGGCCAACCACCGTCCGTAGACCACGGTTGAGAGACGGAAAGACCTGGGAATGCTTTGGGGACTTTGGGTGGGGGGAGTGCACGGGTGGGAGAGGACCTTCTCCTCAGCCACCGCCCCGCCCTCCCCCAGGTTGAACCACGCCGTCTTCAACCCCTCGTTGACCAACCTGTGCAACAACACGTGGCCGACGGACGTCCACCTGGTTGGGGACTTCTCCTCCTCGGCCCAGTTCTTCGTCACGGTGGCCGTCTTCGCCTTCCTCTACAGCATGGCCGCCCTCGCCGTCTACTTGGCCTACCTCCACCTCTACCGCGGGGCCGGCGGGAAGCTGCCCCTGGTGGTGAGTCCTTCCTGGTCTTCTCCGTCCATCCGTGTCTTCTCTGTCAGTCCATCCTGGTCTTCTCCGTCCATCCGTGTCTTCTCTGTCCGTCCATCCTGGTCTTCTCTGTCTGTCCATCCTGGTCTTCTCCGTCCATCCGTGTCTTCTCTGTCTGTCCATCCTGGTCTTCTCCGTCCATCCATCTTGATCTCCATCCATCCATCCATCCATCCATCCATCCATCCATCCATCCTGATCTCCATCCATCCATCCTGATCTCCATCCATCCATCCATCCATCCTGATCTCCATCCATCCATCCATCCATCCTGATCTCCATCCATCCATCCATCCATCCTGATCTCCATCCATCCATCCATCCATCCTGATCTCCATCCATCCATCCATCCATCCTGATCTCCATCCATCCCTCCATCCATCCTGATCTCCATCCATCCCGGTCTTCTCCATCCCTCCATCCATCCTGATCTCCATCCATCCCGGTCTTCTCCATCCCTCCATCCATCCTGATCTCCATCCATCCCGGTCTTCTCCATCCCTCCATCCATCCCTCCATCCATCCCGGTCTTCTCCATCCCTCCATCCATCCCTCCATCCATCCCGGTCTTCTCCATCCCTCCATCCATCCCGGTCTTCTCCATCCCTCCATCCATCCCTCCATCCATCCCTCCATCCATCCCGGTCTTCTCCATCCATCTCTCCATCCCTCCATCCATCCTGGTCTTCTCCCTCTGTCCCTCTTGGTCTTCTCTGTCCTGGTCTTCTCCATCCCTTCATCCATCCATCCTGGTCTTCTCCGTCCACCTGTCCATCTGGTTTTCTTTCTCTGTCTTTCCTGGTCTTCTCCATCCCTTCATCTATCCATCCTGGTTTTCTCCCTCCCTCCCTCCCTCCCTCCATCCTTCCATCCATCCTGGTCTTCTCTGTCTATCCTGGTCTTCTCCGTCCACCTGTCCATCCGGTCTTCTCTGTCCCTCCTGGTCTTTTCTCTCCCTCCCTCCCTCCATCCCGGTCTTCTCCATCCCGGTCTTCTCCATCCCGGTCTTCTCCATCCCGGTCTTCTCCATCCCGGTCTTCTCCATCCCGGTCTTCTCCATCCCGGTCTTCTCCATCCCGGTCTTCTCCATCTACCTGTCCAGCCGGTCTTCTCCATCCCGGTCTTCTCCATCTACCTGTCCAGCCGGTCTTCTCCATCCCGGTCTTCTCCATCTACCTGTCCAGCCGGTCTTTTTTGTCCATCCTGGTCTTCTCCATCCCTTCATCCGTCCATCCTGGTCTTCTCCATCCACTCTGGTCTTCTCCATCAATTCATCTATCCCGATCTTTTTCCATCTCTCCTGGTCTCGTCCATCCTTCCATCCGTCCTGGTCTCGTCCATCCGTCCATCTTGGTCTTCTCTTATCAATTCATCTATCCTGGTCTTCTTCCATCTGTCCTGGTCTCCTCCATCCGTCCGTCCGTCCGTCCGTCCTGGTCTTCTGTATCAATTCATCTATCTTGGTCTTTCTCCATCCGTTCTGGTCTTCTCTATCCATCCCGGTCTCATCCATCCGTCCGTCCATCCATCCATCGTGGTCTTCTCCATCCATCCACCCATCTATCTCCTGCCCCACGGTTGGCTGAAGACCGCTTGGTTGACCTACGGCTCTTCTGGTGGCTTGTAGGTCCTCTAGAAGGTGGCCCCATTGCGTGGACTACAACTCCCAGCAGCCCTTGGGCTCCCCACCCCGTTCTGAGGCATCATGGGATTTGTAGTCTTGGTCCTTCCACCCCAGATGGGGGGTGAGGGACCCATGGTGGTGGGGGAGGAGGGGGGTGGATTTGGGGGGCCGGGGGACATTTTTTGGGGGGGGGATGTCAATAACCCACCTCTGAACTTATCTCCTACTGCTGCCATGGACAGGACATGAGGTAAGTGCCCCACCCCTTTTTTGGGGGGATGGGGGGGGGTTGTCCGCACCCCAGACCCCAAATACCCCATTTTTCCCCCCCCCCAAAAATCAGGAGGCCAAACTTTGGGGGTGGTGGAAGAATCGGGGTTCACCATCTCCCAGTATAGAGAAGGTGGAGTGGGTCCTCCAACCTTCCAAAGCCAAGATTTTGGGGTTCCTCCAGGTCTGTAGGACTTCAGGTCCACCAGGGTTGTCCTCTCCAGCCCCCCAGATTTTGGGATTCTCCCCCCAAGTTCTGAGCCTTGAGGTCCACCAGGGTTGTCCTCTCCACCCCCCAGATTTTGGGGTCCCCCATAGGTCTGTGGGACTTGGGGTCTACCAGGGTTGTCCTCTCCACCCCCAAATTCTGAACCTTGAGGTCCACCAGGGTTGTCCTCTCCACCCCCCAGATTTTGGGGTCCCCCCCAGGTCTGTGGGATGTGGGGTCCACCAGGGTTGTCCTCTCCACCCCCCAGATTTTGGGGTCCCCCCCAGGTGTGTGGGACTTGGGGTCTACCAGGGTTGTCCTCTCCACCCCCAAATTCTGAACCTTGAGGTCCACCAGGGTTGTCCTCTCCACCCCCCAGATTTTGGAGTCCCCCCCAGGTGTGTGGGACTTGGGGTCTACCAGGGTTGTCCTCTCCACCCCCCAGATTTTGGGGTCCCCCATAGGTCTGTGGGACTTGGGGTCTACCAGGGTTGTCCTCTCCACCCCCAAATTCTGAACCTTGAGGTCCACCAGGGTTGTCCTCTCCACCCCCCAGATTTTGGGGTCCCCCCCAGGTCTGTGGGATGTGGGGTCCACCAGGGTTGTCCTCTCCACCCCCCAGATTTTGGGGTCCCCCCCAGGTCTGTGGGACTTGGGGTCTACCAGGGTTGTCCTCTCTACCCCCAAATTCTGAACCTTGAGGTCCACCAGGGTTGTCCTCTCCACCCCCCAGATTTTGGGATTCTCCCCCCAAGTTCTGAGCCTTGAGGTCCACCAGGGTTGTCCTCTCCACCCCCCAGATTTTGGGATTCTCCCCCCAAGTTCTGAGCCTTGAGGTCCACCAGGGTTGTCCTCTCCACCCCCCAGATTTTGGGGTCCCCCCCAGTTCTGTGGGACTTGGGGTCTACCAGGGTTGTCCTCTCCACCCCTAAATTCTGAACCTTGAGGTCCACCAGGGTTGTCCTCTCCACCCCCCAGATTTTGGAGTCCCCCCCAGGTCTGTGGGACTTGGGGGTGGAGAGGACAACCATGGTAGACCCCAAGTTCTGAGCCTTGAGGCCCACCAGGGTTGTCCTCTCCCCCCCCCCCCCCCCGGCTTTTGGGGTCCCCCCCAGGTCTGTGGGACTTGGGGTCTACCACGGTTGTCCTCTCCACCCCCCAGGTCTGTGGGACTTGAGGTCCACCACGGTTATCATCTCCAGTCCCCAGCTTTTGGGGTTCCCCAGGTCCCAAGCCCACCCTGCCGTGTCCCCACCCCCCATTTTTTGGTGTGTCCCCCCCCCCCCCAACCTCTCCCTGCCCCGTTGTCCCCGTAGGACTTCTTGGTCACCGTGGCCTTCTCCTTCCTGTGGCTGGTGAGCACCTCGGCGTGGGCCAAGGCCCTCACGGACGTGAAGACCTCCACGGCGGCCCCCCTACCCAACTGCCACCCCCCCGCCGTGACCTGCTTCTCCGCGGGGGTCACCCCCATGGGGTCCCTCAACGTCTCCGTGGTGGGTCTTCAGGGTGGATGAAACCGAGGCGGGGTTTGGGGGGGGGGGGTTGAGGAACCTCTTGAAGAAACCCACCTTCAACGTGGACCACGGAGGTGGAGGTTGGGTGGAGGAGGACGTGAGGTGGGTGCGGGGGGGACAGAGGCCGTTGGGTGAGACCTAGAGGAAGGGTTTGGTGACACGGGGGGAAACCGAGGCACGGCTTCGTGGTGGCATCTTGAGCTACTTTGACGTCTTCCATCCCAACCTACCAGGTCTTCGGTTTCCTCAACTTGGTCCTCTGGGTCGGCAGCTCTTGGTTCGTCTACAAGGAGACCAACTTCCACCGCCCGGCCCCACCGCCCAACCCCACCGCCACCCCCACCGCCGTCCCCCCCGCCATGTAACCCCCTCCCCCGTGTCCCCGTCCCCTCCTCCTCCTCCTCCTCCTCCCCCCCACCGCGTGGTTCTCACCGGCGCCATCTTGAACCCTTCACCGGTGGAAGACGCCACCAAATCCCCCCCTTTTTTTTATTTTTTTTTTTTTTTCTATTCGTTTTTTTTTTCGGCTGGGGGGTTTGGGGGCGATTTTGCGAAATTTGGAGTGTTTTGGGACATTTTGGGCAGGGTTGGGTTTTTTTCGGGGTTTTTTTGGGGTTTGGTGTTTGTTTTTTTTTTTAAAGTCTATTTTATTGGTGGAGGGGACAGCAGGAGGTGGGGAGGTCCTGGGAAGAAGGTCAAGATGTTCTTCAGGGTGGGGTGGGTGTGGCCGGGCGGAGGTCACCGCCTGGGTGGGGCCCCTCGGGGCGGGGCCAGCGCGGCGGCGTCGGTTTGGCTTCTTCTAATTGGCCGCCGGCGCTGGATCAGCCGTGGTTGAAGTAGGGGGAGGTGGGTACGTAGGAGATGAGGTCAGATTGACCTCGGCCGCTCTCAGTTGGGTCCTTCTCTTCGGTTTCTGGTGTTTGGGGCTGCGTAGGGATTGGTCGGGTTGGTCAAGCCCAAGGTTGACCATTGGTTGGGTTGATCTTGTCTGCCTGGCTTCTTGTAGGCCTCAGTTGACCATCGGTGGTTGCTTGGAGGTCCAAACCTGGGGTTGGTCATCAGGGTTGTGGGTGGCCAAGGCCTGGATTGACCCATAACGGTTGTCCTGGGTGGGGATTGGTCGGGTTGGTCAAGACCAAGGTTGACCATTGGTTGGGTTGATCTTCTCGCAGTGTCTTCTTGTAGGCCTTGGTTGACCATCGGTGGTTGCTTGGTCATGTTGGTCAAGACCTGGGTTGACCATTGGTTGGGTTCGACCAGACTTGGTCAAGTTGGGCTGGTCAAGACTTGGGTTGACCGTTGGTTGGATTCAACCAGACTTGGTCAGGTTGGTTGGTCAAGACTTGGGTTGACCATTGGTTGGGTTGGTCTTCTCTCATTGTCTTCTCCCAGACCGACCTTGGTTGACCATCGGTGGTTGCTCGGTCGTGTTGGTCAAGACCAAGGTTGACCATTGGTTGGCTTAGACCAGATTTGGGTTGGCCTTCTCTCGTTGGCTTCTTGTAGACCTCAGTTGACCATCGGTGGTCGCTTGGAGGTCCACACCTGGGGTTAGTCATCTCCGTTGGGGGTCACACCAAGGTTGACTTTGCACCTTCCCGGTTGGCTTGGCCAAAACCCGATGTGACCATTGGCTGAGTCGAGGTTGCCAGGGTTTCTCTGATTGGTCTGTCCCCGCTGGCGCTTGAGTAGGTGGAGACCTTCTGGTGGTGGGACTGGTTTGCTCTTGGATTACCTTCTTCCAGTTGAGTCCTCCTCAAGGCACGTTGACCTCTCGTGGCCATCTCCAGCCACACCTGAGCGGTCCACCTTAGTTGTCCCCGTTCCCCTCCTCCTCCATCTTCTCAGGGTTCCACCCATGGGTGTCGGACACCCCCCCTGGCACCTCCTCCCCTCCCCCCGCCTTGTCCTGGTGTCCCCCGACTCCTCCTGTCCTCGGGGACCGGGCGGGGCCAAACACTACAGTTCCCACCACCGCGTTCTTCCTCAGCTTCTTCACTCCTCGGTGGGCGGCAGCTTCGGGTGACCGTGACTTGATGGAACCCAGAGGTGACCTCTCTTGAGGTCATCTCCACCACCTCGTCCCCACCGCCGTTTTACGTCAACGTCCCCCTCCCCGGCCCGTGCCACCTTCTCTCCAGGGTGGTGGTGGTGGTGATGGTGGTGGTGGGGTCATCCCTGTCCCCTCCCCCACCTTTTCTGCAAGTGCCTCAATAAAAGAGATTATGGTGGAACCCCAAAATTTCGTATCCGGGGGGGTGGGTGGGGGGTGGGGGGGAGGGGAAGTTGGGCTACAAGGCCGTCCCACCGCTGGGTTGGGACCTCTGGTGGGGTGGACTGGTGGGGTGGGGGTGAGGTGGGACGGAGAGATGGACCGGAAGTTGAGTTTTGCTCCTAATTTATTGTTTCTACCCCCGAATCTGTGTCCCCCCTCCCTGTCCCCAGGTCCGCGTCCGTGTCCCTGTGGTGGTGATGTCCTCTTGGCTGTGGTGGCCCAGATCTGGTCTCCGGGTGTCGTCGTGTCCCCAGTGGATCCGTGTCCCTCACTGTGGTGGCCCAGATCCGTGTCCCCAGCTGTGGTCGGTGGTGGCCCAGATCCGTGTCCCCAGCTGTGGTCGGTGGTGGCCCAGATCCGTGTCCCCGGTGGTGGCCCAGATCCGTGTCCCCAGCTGTGGTCGGTGGTGGCCCAGATCCGTGTCCCCAGCTGTGGTCGGTGGTGGCCCAGATCCGTGTCCTCAGTTGGTGGTGGCCCAGATCCGTGTCCCCAGCTGTGGTCGGTGGTGGCCCAGATCCGTGTCCCCAGCTGTGGTCGGTGGTGGCCCAGATCCGTGTCCCCGGTGGTGGCCCAGATCCGTGTCCCCAGTTGGTGGTGGCCCAGATCCGTGTCCCCAGTTGGTGGTGGCCCGGATCCATGTCCCCAGCTGTGGTCGGTGGTGGCCTGGATCCTTGGTGGCCCAATTCTGTGTCTTCGTGTCCCTTAAGTCAGTCCGTGGTGGTCCAGATCTGTGTGTGTCCATAGTCATAGTCCGTGGTGGCCCAGATCTGTGGTCCGTGGTGGCCCAGATCTTGGTCTTCGTGTCCATAGTCATAGTCCGTGGTGGCCCAGATCTGTGGTCCGTGGTGGCCCAGATCTTGGTCTTCATGTCCCTTAGTCATAGTCCGTGGTGGCCCAGATCTGTGTCTTTGTGTCCCTTAGTCATAGTCCGTGGTGGCCCAGATCTTGGTCTTCGTGTCCCTGAACCGTAGTCCCTGGTGGCCCAGATCTTGGTCTTCATGTCCCTGAACCGTAGTCCCTGGTGGCCCACATCTGTGGACCGTGGTGGCCCAGATCCATGGTGACCCAGATCTGTGTGTGTCCTTAAGTCATAGTCCGTGGTGGCCCACATCTGCGTGTCCCTAGTCGTAGTCCCTGGTGGCCCACATCTATGTCTTCATGTCCTTTACTCATAGTCCGTGGTGGCCCAGATCGATGTCCTTGTGTCCCTAGCCCGTGGGCCGTGGGTGGCCCAGATCCCCCGTGTCCCCTTTTTCCCCACTTTGTGCTCTTTGGTGGCCCACGTTTGGTGGTCACCGGCTTCTAGTTGTTGTTCATGGTGTTGAGGATCCAACCCACGTAGTTGCAGACGCGGGTGTAGACCCCGGGCCGGCCAGGGAGGGCGCAGGTCTGTAGCCCCCAGGACACGATGCCTTGGAGGGTCCCGTTGCAGGACAGTGGCCCCCCGGAGTCACCCTACGGAGAGAGGGGGGCGGTAGAGGGCTTGGGGACACCCCGAGGTGGCAACCAGTGCTGGGGGGGGGACCTTTGGGTGAGGTTGAGGACCCGTTGAGGTGGAGGATCTTTGGGTTGGAGGACACGTGGGGTTGGGTGGCCACCAAGGGGGGATGGAGGAGAGCTTGGGGTTGGGTGGTCCAAAGGTGGCCATGGAGGTGGGATTGGGGGGGGGGGAGGGGGGGGGAACCTTGAAGTTGGGTGGCCCAAAGCCACCTGAAGGTGGCCTTCGAGATGGGATGGGGATGGAGCTTGAGTTTTGGTGGCCCAAAGCCACTGGGAGGTGGCCATCATGATGGGATAGGAGGGGAACTTGAGTTTTGGTGGCCCAAAGCCACCTGTAGGTGGCCATCGAGGTGGGATGGGAGGGGAACTTGAGTTTGGGTGGCCCAAAGCCACCTGTAGGTGGCCATTGAGGTGGGATGGGAGGGGAACTTGAGTTTGGGTGGCCCAAAGCCACCTGAAGGTGGCCATTGAGGTGGGATGGGAGCAGGGCTTGAGTTTTGGTGGCCCAATGGTAGCCTTCAAGTTGGGATGGGGATGGAGCTTGAGTTTTGGTGGCCCAAAGCCACCTGGAGGTGGCCATTGAGGTGGGATGGGAGGGGAACTTGAGTTTGGGTGGCCCAAAGCCACCTGAAGGTGGCCATCAAGGTGGGATGGGAGGGGAACTTGAGTTTTGGTGGCCCAAAGCCACCTGTAGGTGGCCATCGAGGTGGGATGGGAGGGGAACTTGAGTTTTGGTGGCCCAAAGCCACCTGGAGGTGGCCACCGAGGTGGGATTGGGGCGGGGCTTGAGTTTGGGTGGCCTTCAAGGTGGGATGAGTGGGGAACCTGGAGTTTTGGTGGCCCAAAGCCACCTGTAGGTGGCCATCGAGGTGGGATGGGAGGGTAACTTGAGTTTTGGTGGCCCAAAGCCACCTGTAGGTGGCCATCAAGGTGGAATGGGAGGGGAACTTGAGTTTGGGTGGCCCAAAGCCACCTGTAGGTGGCCATCAAGGTGGAATGGGAGGGGAACTTGAGTTTGGGTGGCCCAAAGCCACCTGGAGGTGGCCGCCGAGGTGGGATTGGGGCGGGGCTTGAGTTTGGGTGGCCTTCAAGGTGGGATGAGTGGGGAACCTGGAGTTTTGGTGGCCCAAAGCCACCTGTAGGTGGCCATCGAGGTGGGATGGGAGGGGAACTTGAGTTTGGGTGGCCCAAAGCCACCTGGAGGTGGCCGCCGAGGTGGGATTGGGGCGGGGCTTGAGTTTGGGTGGCCTTCAAGGTGGGATGAGTGGGGAACCTGGAGTTTTGGTGGCCCAAAGCCACCTGTAGGTGGCCATCGAGGTGGGATGGGAGGGGAACTTGAGTTTGGGTGGCCCAAAGCCACCTGGAGGTGGCCATCGAGGTGGGATGGGAGGGTAACTTGAGTTTTGGTGGCCCAAAGCCACCTGGAGGTGACCATTGAGGTGGGATGGGAGCAGGGCCTGAGTTTTGGTGGCCCAAAGCCACCTGGAGGTGGCCGCCGAGGTGGGATTGGGGTGGGGCTTGAGTTTTGGTGGCCCAATGGTGGCCTTCAAGGTGGGATGGGAGGGTAACTTGAGTTTGGGTGGCCCAAAGCCACCTGTAGGTGGCCATCGAGGTGGGATGGGAGGGGAACTTGAGTTTTGGTGGCCCAAAGCCACTGGGAGGTGGCCATCATGATGGGATAGGAGGGGAACTTGAGTTTTGGTGGCCCAAAGCCACCTGTAGGTGGCCATCAAGGTGGAATGGGAGGGGAACTTGAGTTTTGGTGGCCCAAAGCCACCTGGAGGTGGCCGCCGAGGTGGGATGTGGGCGGGGCCCGCGTTGGGCTGGCCCCGCCCCCTACCTGGCAGGAGTCCACGCGTTGGTTCCTGACGCCGGCGCAGAGCATGTTGGGGGTGACGCGGCGCGGGTAGGCGCGGCGGCAGGCGGCGTCGGCGATGATGTCGACGTAGGCGCAGATCAGGTGACGCGGCAGCGTCACTGCGGGGGGGGGAGGGGAGGGGGAGGGGGTCAGGGGGGCGGAGCACTCTCCCTTTACTACGGGTTTACTACGGGTTTACTACGGCTTTACTCTGACTTTACTACAGGACTACTACGGCTTTACTCTGGGTTTACTCTGGGTTTACTACGGGTTTACTACGGGTTTACTACGGGTTTACTACGGGTTTACTATGGCTTTACTACAGGACTACTCTGGGTTTACTCTGGGTTTACTATGGGTTTACTCTGGGTTTACTATGGCTTTACTGCGGCTTTACTGCGGCTTTACTGCGGCTTTACTGCGGCTTTACTACGGCTTTACTACGCGTTTACTACGGCTTTACTCTGACTTTACTACAGGACTACTCTGACTTTACTACGGCTTTACTCTGACTTTACTATGGCTTTACTATGGCTTTACTACGGCTTTACTACGGGTTTACTCTGGGTTTACTCTGGGTTTACTACAGGACTACTATGGGTTTACTATGGGTTTACTATGGGTTTACTACGGCTTTACTCTGACTTTACTATGGCTTTACTCTGACTTTACTACAGGACTACTATGGGTTTACTATGGGTTTACTATGGGTTTACTATGGGTTTACTATGGGTTTCCTATGGGTTTACTATGGGTTTACTCTGGGTTTACTACAGGACTACTACGGCTTTACTACGGCTTTACTACGCGTTTACTACGGGTTTACTCTGACTTTACTACGGCTTTACTACGGCTTTACTCTGACTTTAATTTGACTTTACTATGGGTTTACTACATCTTTACTATGACTTTACTATGACTTTACTATGGCTTTACTATGGCTTTACTATGGCTTTACTATGGGTTTACTCTGACTTTACTACGGCTTTACTATGGCTTTACTAACGGTTTACTATGGGCTTACCAGGGCCTTACTGGGGCTTTTCCCCCATTTCCTCCCCCAGTTCCCCCCAAATTTCCCCCCCCCCAATTTTTTCCTTCAATTTCCCCCCCAAATTTTTCCCCCCGAATTATTTCCCCCCCAAATTTTTTCCCAAAATTTCCCCCCCTCAATTATCCAAATATTTCCCCCCCAATTATTTAACATTGTGCCCCCCAATTATTTCCCCCCAATTATTTCCCCCCCAAATTTTCCCCCAAATTTTCCCCTTTTCAAATTATTCCCCCAAATTATTCCCCCCAAATTATTTCCCCCCCAAATTTTTTCCCCCCAAATTTTTTCCCCCCCAAATTTTTCCCCCCCAAATTTTTCCCCCCCAAATTTTTCCCCCCCAAATTTTCCCCCCCAAATTTTTCCCCCCCAAATTTTCCCCCCCAAATTTTCCCCCCCAAATTTTCCCCCCAAATTTTCCCCCCAAATTTTTCCCCCCAAATTTTTCCCCCCAAATTTTTCCCCCAAATTTTTCCCCCCAAATTTTTTCCCCCCAAATTTTTCCCCCCAAATTATTTCCCCCCAATTATTTCCCCCCCAATTATTTTCCCCCCAAATTTTTCCCCCCAAATTATTTCCCCAAATTATTTCCCCAAATTATTTTCCCCCCAAATTATTTTCCCCCCAATTTTTTTCCTCCAAATTTTTTTCCCCCAAATTTTTTCCCCCCCAATTTTTCCCCCCCAAATTTCCCCCCCCAAATTATTTTTCCCCCAAAATTTTTCCCCCCAAATTGTTTTCCCCCCAGTTTTTCCCCCCAGTTTTTCCCCCCAAATTTTTTTCCCCCCAAATTTTTTCCCCCCCAAATTTTCCCCCCCAAATTTTTTCCCCCAAATTTTTCCCCCCCAAATTTCCCCCCCAAATTTTTTCCCCCCAAATTTTTTCCCCCAATTTTTTTCCTCCAAATTTTTTCCCCCCAAATTTTTTCCCCCCAAATTTTTTCCCCCCAGGTTTTCCCCCCAAATTTCCCCCCCCCCAATTATTTCCCCCCAAATTCTCCCCTCCCCCTCCCCCCCCCCCCCCCCACCTCGCGGGGTGGTGACGGTCCCCCATCCCGAGAGGAGGCAGGCGGTGCCGGGGGGGGCGCAGGCGCGGGGGAGGGGCGCTGGCCGCACGGCCGGCCCCAGGGCCACCGGCCGCTCCAGCTTGAGGAGCAGCAGGTCGTTGTCCAGCGTGGCGGGGTCGAAGGCCGGGTGGGGGATGGCCGCCGCCGCCCGCCGCTCCTGCTCCGTCCCCTCCCGCCGCCCAGGTCCGTCTCCCCCAGGCGCAGGCGCAGGCCTCTGCGGGGGAGGGGGAGGGGGGGAGGGGAGGGGGGGGGGAGAGGGGGAGAGGTGGGACATGGGGGGACGTGGGAGAGGGGGACATGGAGGAGATGTGGGGAGATGAGGAGAGGTGGGACATGGAGGGACGTGGGGATGTGGGGAGAGGGGGACGTGGAGGGGACGTGGGGAGAGGGGAGAGGTGGGACATGGAGGGACGTGGGGATGTGGAGGGGACGTGGGGAGATGGGGACGTGGAGGGGACGTGGGGTTGTGGGGAGAGGTGGGACATTGAGGGGAGGTGGGGAGAGGGGGAGAGGTGGGACATGTGGGGACGTGGAGGGGATGTGGGGACGTGGAGGGGACGTGGGGATGTGGGGAGAGGTGGGACACGGGGGGACGTGGGGAGATGGGGACATGGAGGAGATGTGGGGAGATGAGGAGAGGTGGGACATGGAGGGACGTGGGGATGTGGGGAGAGGGGGACGTGGGGATGTGGGGAGAGGGGGACGTGGAGGGGACGTGGGAGATGGGGACGTGGAGGGGATGTGGGGAGATGGGGACGTGGAGGGGATGTGGGGAGATGGGGACGTGGAGGGGACGTGGGGAGATGGGGACATGGAGGGGACGTGGGGAGAGGGGGACGTGGAGGGGACGTGGGGAGAGGGGGAGAGGTGGGACATGGAGGGACATGGGGATGTGGAGGGGACGTGGGGATGTGGGGAGATGGGGACGTGGAGGGACGTGGGGAGATGGGGACGTGGAGGGGACGTGGGGAGATGGGGACGTGGAGGGGACATGGGGAGAGGGGGACGTGGGGAGATGGGGACATGGAGGGGACGTGGGGAGATGGGGACGTGGAGGGGACGTGGGGAGATGGGGACATGGAGGGGACGTGGGGAGAGGGGGACGTGGAGGGGACGTGGGGAGAGGGGAGAGGTGGGACATGTGGGGACGTGGGGATGTGGAGGGGACGTGGGGAGATGGGGACATGGAGGGACGTGGGGAGATGGGGACATGTGGGGACGTGGAGGGGACGTGGGGAGATGGGGACGTGGAGGGGACGTGGGGAGAGGTGGGACACATCGGGGCGTGGGGAGATGGGGATGTGGGGAGAGGTGTGACATGTGGGGACGTGGAGGGGACGTGGGGAGAGGAGGACGTGGGGAGAGGGGGAGAGGTGGGACACGGGGGGACATGGGACATAGGTGGGACGTGGGTGTCCCCTGTCCCCATGGAGTGTCCCCGGGGGGTCTCCCCCTCCCCGTTGGATGTCCCCGTTGGGTCTCCCCATGGTGTGTCCCCCTCCCCATAGCGTGTCCCCCTCCCTGTTGGGTCTCCCCATGGCGTCTCCCCCTCCCCATTGGGTGTCCCCGTTGGGTGTCCCCATGGCGTGTCCCCCTCCCCGTTGGGTGTCCCCATGGTGTCTCCCCCCACCTCCCTGCTGGGTCTCCCCATGGCGTGTCCCCCTCCCCATTGGGTTTCCCCGTTGGGTCTCCCCATAGTGTGTCCCCCTCCCCATTGGATGTCCCCATTGGATGTCCCCATTGGATGTCCCCATTGGATGTCCCCATTGGGTGTCCCGTTGGGTGTCCCCGTGGCGTGTCCCCCTCCCCGTTGGGTCTCCCCATAGTGTGTCCCCCTCCCCATTGGATGTCCCCGTTGGGTGTCCCTGTTGGGTCTCCCCATGGCGTCTCCCCCTCCCCGTTGGGTGTCCCCATTGGATGTCCCCGTTGGGTGTCCCCATGGAGTGTCCCCCTCCCCATGGTGTGTCCCCCTCCCCGTTGGCTCTCCCCACGGCGTCTCCCCGCCCCCTCCCGTTGGGTCTCCCCATGGCGTGTCCCCCTCCATGTTGGGTCTCCCCATGGCATCTCCCCCTCCCCATTGGGTGTCCCCATTGGATGTCCCTGTTGGGTGTCCCCATGGTGTGTCCCCCTCCCCGTTGGGTCTCCCCATTGGGTGTCCCCGTTGGGTCTCCCCACGGCGTCTCCCCCTCCCCATTGGATGTCCCCATGGAGTGTCCCCCTCCTGTTGGGTCTCCCCGTTGGGTGTCCCCATGGAGTGTCCCCCTCCCGTTGGATGTCCCCATTGGATGTCCCCGTTGGGTCTCCCCGTTGGGTGTCCCCATGGCGTCTCCCCCTCCCCGTTGGGTCTCCCCATGGAGTGTCCCCCTCCCCGTTGGGTCTCCCCATGGAGTGTCCCCCTCCCCGTTGGGTCTCCCCATGGAGTGCCCCCCTCCCCATTGGGTGTCCAGTTGGGTCTCCCCATGGCGTCTCCCCCTCCCCGTTGGGTGTCCCCATGGAGTGTCCCCCTCCCCATGGCGTGTCCCCCTCCCGTTGGGTCTCCCCGTTGGGTGTCCCCATAGCGTGTCCCCCTCCCTGTTGGGTCTCCCCATAGCGTGTCCCCCTCCCCATTGGATGTCCCCATTGGATGTCCCCGTGGGGTGTCCCCATGGCGTGTCCCCCTCCCGTTGGGTGTCCCCGTTGGGTGTCCCATGGAGTGTCCCCCTCCCCGTTGGGTCTCCCCATGGAGTGCCCCCCTCCCCATTGGGTCTCCCCATTGGATGTCCCAGTTGGGTCTCCCCATGGCGTCTCCCCCTCCCCGTTGGGTCTCCCCCATGGTGTGTCCCCCTCCCCATTGGGTCTCCCCATTGGATGTCCCAGTTGGGTCTCCCCACGGCGTCTCCCCCTCCCCGTTGGGTCTCCCCATTGGATGTCCCCGTTGGGTGTCCCCATGGCGTGTCCCCCTCCCCGTTGGGTGTCCCCATTGGGTGTCCCCATTGGATGTCCCCGTTGGGTGTCCCCATGGAGTGTCCCCCTCCCCATGGCGTCTCCCCCTCCCCGTTGGGTGTCCCCACGGCCCCCCCCCGCCCCCCATGGGGTGGCCCCACCTGCTGTTGCAGTGGGCGGCCGAGAGCACCCAGTTGTCGCGCAGGAGAACGCCGCCGCAGAGGACGGGGCCGTAGATGTAGACCTGCCAGGGCTGGGAGGAGGGCAGGCAGGGCGCCCCCCCGATGATCCGCTCCTCGTCCCGCCCCGCCCGCCCGGGGGCTCGCGGGGCCACCTCCGTCCCCTCCCCGGCCCGCGCTTGCCCACGGGGCCACGGGCCACCGGGTGGGGCCCGGCCTCGGCTTCCTCCTGCCGGAAAGATGGGGTTCACCGGGGGGTGGGGGGGGGGGTTGGGGGAGATGGGGGCGTCGCTCCAGGTTGCCTCCGTGGGGACGTGGGCCACCAGAGGTGTTCCCTCCATGGGGGACGTGGGGCCACCACACATGTCCTCTCCGTAGGGACGTGGGCCACCAGAAGATATCTTCTCCCATG
>NW_028126802.1:0-54764 GCF_965231255.1 Vanellus vanellus | reverse complement strand
TCTCTGGAGCAAAAAAGACAAACGTCCAGCTTTTGCTGCCACAGCAAAGGTGCCAGCGGGGAAAAGTGATGCTGGTTCTCACTGCCTCCTGGAACCCCTTCAAATGCCCCAGACAATTTGGCCCTCTCTGCTTTCCTGAGGACTCTATCCTCAAAAGCACCTTTTTTCACATTCGGGGCTCTCTGGAGCAAAAAAGACAAACGTCCACCTTTTGCTGCCACAGCAAAGGTGCCAGCGGGGAAAAGTGATGCTGGTCCTCACTGCCTCCTGGAACCCCTTCAAATGCCCCAGACAATTTGGCCCTCTCTGCTTTCCTGAGGACTCTGTCCTCAAAAGCACCTTTTTTCACTTTCGGCGCTCTCTGGAGCAAAAAAGACAAACGTCCAGCTTTTGCTGCCACAGCAAAGGTGCCAGCGGGGAAAAGTGATGCTGGTCCTCACTGCCTCCTGGAACCCCTTCAAATGCCCCAGACAATTTGGCCCTCTCTGCTTTCCTGAGGACTCTATCCTCAAAAGCACCTTTTTTCACTTTCGGCGCTCTCTGGAGCAAAAAAGACAAACGTCCAGCTTTTGCTGCCACAGCAAAGGTGCCAGCGGGGAAAAGTGATGCTGGTCCTCACTGCCTCCTGGAACCCCTTCAAATGCCCCAGACAATTTGGCCCTCTCTGCTTTCCTGAGGACTCTATCCTCAAAAGCACCTTTTTTCACTTTCAGCGCTCTCTGGAGCAAAAAAGACAAACGTCCAGCTTTTGCTGCCACAGCAAAGGTGCCAGCGGGGAAAAGTGATGCTGGTCCTCACTGCCTCCTGGAACCCCTTCAAATGCCCCAGACAATTTGGCCCTCTCTGCTTTCCTGCGCACTCTATCCGCAAAAGCACCTTTTTTCACTTCCGGCGCAGTCTGGAGCAAAAAAGACAAACGTCCAGCTTTTGCTGCCACAGCAAAGGTGCCAGCGGGGAAAAGTGATGCTGGTCCTCACTGCCTCCTGGAACCCCTTCAAATGCCCCAGACAATTTGGCCCTCTTTGCTTTCCTGAGGACTCTGTCCTCAAAAGCACCTTTTTTCACTTTCGGCGCTCTCTGGAGCAAAAAAGACAAACGTCCAGCTTTTGCTGCCACAGCAAAGGTGCCAGCGGGGAAAAGTGATGCTGGTCCTCACTGCCTCCTGGAACCCCTTCAAATGCCCCAGACAATTTGGCCCTCTCTGCTTTCCTGAGGACTCTATCCTCAAAAGCACCTTTTTTCACTTTCGGCGCTCTCTGGAGCAAAAAAGACAAACGTCCAGCTTTTGCTGCCACAGCAAAGGTGCCAGCGGGGAAAAGTGATGCTGGTCCTCACTGCCTCCTGGAACCCCTTCAAATGCCCCAGACAATTTGGCCCTCTCTGCTTTCCTGAGGACTCTATCCTCAAAAGCACCTTTTTTCACTTTCGGCGCTCTCTGGAGCAAAAAAGACAAACGTCCAGCTTTTGCTGCCACAGCAAAGGTGCCAGCGGGGAAAAGTGATGCTGGTCCTCACTGCCTCCTGGAACCCCTTCAAATGCCCCAGACAATTTGGCCCTCTCTGCTTTCCTGAGGACTTTATCCTCAAAAGCACCTTTTTTCACTTTCGGCGCTCTCGGGAGCAAAAAAGACAAACGTCCAGCTTTTGCTGCCACAGCAAAGGTGCCAGCGGGGAAAAGTGATGCTGGTCCTCACTGCCTCCTGGAACCCCTTCAAATGCCCCAGACAATTTGGCCCTCTCTGCTTTCCTGAGGACTCTATCCTCAAAAGCACCTTTTTTCACTTTCGGCGCTCTCTGGAGCAAAAAAGACAAACGTCCAGCTTTTGCTGCCACAGCAAAGGTGCCAGCGGGGAAAAGTGATGCTGGTCCTCACTGCCTCCTGGAACCCCTTCAAATGCCCCAGACAATTTGGCCCTCTCTGCTTTCCTGAGGACTCTATCCTCAAAAGCACCTTTTTTCACTTTCAGCGCTGTCTGGAGCAAAAAAGACAAACGTCCAGCTTTTGCTGCCACAGCAAAGGTGCCAGCGGGGAAAAGTGATGCTGGTCCTCACTGCCTCCTGGAACCCCTTCAAATGCCCCAGACAATTTGGCCCTCTCTGCTTTCCTGCGCACTCTATCCGCAAAAGCACCTTTTTTCACTTCCGGCGCAGTCTGGAGCAAAAAAGACAAACGTCCACCTTTTGCTGCCACAGCAAAGGTGCCAGCGGGGAAAAGTGATGCTGGTCCTCACTGCCTCCTGGAACCCCTTCAAATGCCCCAGACAATTTGGCCCTCTCTGCTTTCCTGAGCACTCTATCCTCAAAAGCACCTTTTTTCACTTTCGGCGCTCTCTGGAGCAAAAAAGACAAACGTCCAGCTTTTGCTGCCACAGCAAAGGTGCCAGCGGGGAAAAGTGATGCTGGTCCTCACTGCCTCCTGGAACACCTTCAAATGCCCCAGACAATTTGGCCCTCTCTGCTTTCCTGAGGACTCTATCCTCAAAAGCACCTTTTTTCACTTTCGGCGCTCTCTGGAGCAAAAAAGACAAACGTCCAGCTTTTGCTGCCACAGCAAAGGTGCCAGCGGGGAAAAGTGATGCTGGTCCTCACTGCCTCCTGGAACCCCTTCAAATGCCCCAGACAATTTGGCCCTCTCTTCTTTCCTGAGGACTTTATCCTCAAAAGCACCTTTTTTCACTTTCGGCGCTCTCTGGAGCAAAAAAGACAAACGTCCAGCTTTTGCTGCCACAGCAAAGGTGCCAGCGGGGAAAAGTGATGCTGGTCCTCACTGCCTCCTGGAACCCCTTCAAATGCCCCAGACAATTTGGCCCTCTCTGCTTTCCTGAGGACTCTATCCTCAAAAGCACCTTTTTTCACTTTCGGCGCTGTCTGGAGCAAAAAAGACAAACGTCCAGCTTTTGCTGCCACAGCAAAGGTGCCAGCGGGGAAAAGTGATGCTGGTTCTCACTGCCTCCTGGAACCCCTTCAAATGCCCCAGACAATTTGGCCCTCTCTGCTTTCCTGAGGACTCTATCCTCAAAAGCACCTTTTTTCACTTTCGGCGCTCTCTGGAGCAAAAAAGACAAACGTCTAGCTTTTGCTGCCACAGCAAAGGTGCCAGCGGGGAAAAGTGATGCTGGTTCTCACTGCCTCCTGGAACCCCTTCAAATGCCCCAGACAATTTGGGCCTTTCTACTTTCCTGCGCACTCTATCCGCAAAAGCACCTTTTTTCACTTTCGGCGCTGTCTGGAGCAAAAAAGACAAACGTCCAGCTTTTGCTGCCACAGCAAAGGTGCCAGCGGGGAAAAGTGATGCTGGTCCTCACTGCCTCCTGGAACCCCTTCAAATGCCCCAGACAATTTGGCCCTCTTTGCTTTCCTGAGGACTCTGTCCTCAAAAGCACCTTTTTTCACTTTCGGCGCTCTCTGGAGCAAAAAAGACAAACGTCCAGCTTTTGCTGCCACAGCAAAGGTGCCAGCGGGGAAAAGTGATGCTGGTCCTCACTGCCTCCTGGAACCCCTTCAAATGCCCCAGACAATTTGGCCCTCTCTGCTTTCCTGAGGACTCTATCCTCAAAAGCACCTTTTTTCACTTTCGGCGCTCTCTGGAGCAAAAAAGACAAACGTCCAGCTTTTGCTGCCACAGCAAAGGTGCCAGCGGGGAAAAGTGATGCTGGTCCTCACTGCCTCCTGGAACCCCTTCAAATGCCCCAGACAATTTGGCCCTCTCTGCTTTCCTGAGGACTCTATCCTCAAAAGCACCTTTTTTCACTTTCGGCGCTCTCTGGAGCAAAAAAGACAAACGTCCAGCTTTTGCTGCCACAGCAAAGGTGCCAGCGGGGAAAAGTGATGCTGGTCCTCACTGCCTCCTGGAACCCCTTCAAATGCCCCAGACAATTTGGCCCTCTCTGCTTTCCTGAGGACTTTATCCTCAAAAGCACCTTTTTTCACTTTCGGCGCTCTCTGGAGCAAAAAAGACAAACGTCCAGCTTTTGCTGCCACAGCAAAGGTGCCAGCGGGGAAAAGTGATGCTGGTCCTCACTGCCTCCTGGAACCCCTTCAAATGCCCCAGACAATTTGGCCCTCTCTGCTTTCCTGAGGACTCTATCCTCAAAAGCACCTTTTTTCACTTTCGGCGCTCTCTGGAGCAAAAAAGACAAACGTCCAGCTTTTGCTGCCACAGCAAAGGTGCCAGCGGGGAAAAGTGATGCTGGTCCTCACTGCCTCCTGGAACCCCTTCAAATGCCCCAGACAATTTGGCCCTCTCTGCTTTCCTGAGGACTCTATCCTCAAAAGCACCTTTTTTCACTTTCAGCGCTGTCTGGAGCAAAAAAGACAAACGTCCAGCTTTTGCTGCCACAGCAAAGGTGCCAGCGGGGAAAAGTGATGCTGGTCCTCACTGCCTCCTGGAACCCCTTCAAATGCCCCAGACAATTTGGCCCTCTCTGCTTTCCTGCGCGCTCTATCCGCAAAAGCACCTTTTTTCACTTCCGGCGCAGTCTGGAGCAAAAAAGACAAACGTCCACCTTTTGCTGCCACAGCAAAGGTGCCAGCGGGGAAAAGTGATGCTGGTCCTCACTGCCTCCTGGAACCCCTTCAAATGCCCCAGACAATTTGGCCCTCTTTGCTTTCCTGAGCACTCTATCCTCAAAAGCACCTTTTTTCACTTTCGGCGCTCTCTGGAGCAAAAAAGACAAACGTCCAGCTTTTGCTGCCACAGCAAAGGTGCCAGCGGGGAAAAGTGATGCTGGTCCTCACTGCCTCCTGGAACACCTTCAAATGCCCCAGACAATTTGGCCCTCTCTGCTTTCCTGAGGACTCTATCCTCAAAAGCACCTTTTTTCACTTTCGGCGCTCTCTGGAGCAAAAAAGACAAACGTCCAGCTTTTGCTGCCACAGCAAAGGTGCCAGCGGGGAAAAGTGATGCTGGTCCTCACTGCCTCCTGGAACCCCTTCAAATGCCCCAGACAATTTGGCCCTCTCTGCTTTCCTGAGGACTTTATCCTCAAAAGCACCTTTTTTCACTTTCGGCGCTCTCTGGAGCAAAAAAGACAAACGTCCAGCTTTTGCTGCCACAGCAAAGGTGCCAGCGGGGAAAAGTGATGCTGGTCCTCACTGCCTCCTGGAACCCCTTCAAATGCCCCAGACAATTTGGCCCTCTCTGCTTTCCTGAGGACTCTATCCTCAAAAGCACCTTTTTTCACTTTCGGCGCTGTCTGGAGCAAAAAAGACAAACGTCCAGCTTTTGCTGCCACAGCAAAGGTGCCAGCGGGGAAAAGTGATGCTGGTTCTCACTGCCTCCTGGAACCCCTTCAAATGCCCCAGACAATTTGGCCCTCTCTGCTTTCCTGAGGACTCTATCCTCAAAAGCACCTTTTTTCACTTTCGGCGCTCTCTGGAGCAAAAAAGACAAACGTCTAGCTTTTGCTGCCACAGCAAAGGTGCCAGCGGGGAAAAGTGATGCTGGTTCTCACTGCCTCCTGGAACCCCTTCAAATGCCCCAGACAATTTGGCCCTTTCTACTTTCCTGCGCACTCTATCCGCAAAAGCACCTTTTTTCACTTTCGGCGCTGTCTGGAGCAAAAAAGACAAACGTCCAGCTTTTGCTGCCACAGCAAAGGTGCCAGCGGGGAAAAGTGATGCTGGTCCTCACTGCCTCCTGGAACCCCTTCAAATGCCCCAGACAATTTGGCCCTCTCTGCTTTCCTGAGGACTCTATCCTCAAAAGAACCTTTTTTCACTTTCGGCGCTGTCTGGAGCAAAAAAGACAAACGTCCACCTTTTGCTGCCACAGCAAAGGTGCCAGCGGGGAAAAGTGATGCTGGTCCTCACTGCCTCCTGGAACCCCTTCAAATGCCCCAGACAATTTGGCCCTCTCTGCTTTCCTGAGGACTTTATCCTCAAAAGCACCTTTTTTCACTTTCGGCGCTCTCTGGAGCAAAAAAGACAAACGTCCAGCTTTTGCTGCCACAGCAAAGGTGCCAGCGGGGAAAAGTGATGCTGGTCCTCACTGCCTCCTGGAACCCCTTCAAATGCCCCAGACAATTTGGCCCTCTCTGCTTTCCTGAGGACTCTATCCTCAAAAGCACCTTTTTTCACTTTCGGCGCTCTCTGGAGCAAAAAAGACAAACGTCCAGCTTTTGCTGCCACAGCAAAGGTGCCAGCGGGGAAAAGTGATGCTGGTCCTCACTGCCTCCTGGAACCCCTTCAAATGCCCCAGACAATTTGGCCCTCTCTGCTTTCCTGAGGACTCTATCCTCAAAAGCACCTTTTTTCACTTTCAGCGCTCTCTGGAGCAAAAAAGACAAACGTCCAGCTTTTGCTGCCACAGCAAAGGTGCCAGCGGGGAAAAGTGATGCTGGTCCTCACTGCCTCCTGGAACCCCTTCAAATGCCCCAGACAATTTGGCCCTCTCTGCTTTCCTGCGCACTCTATCCGCAAAAGCACCTTTTTTCACTTTCGGCGCTCTCTGGAGCAAAAAAGACAAACGTCCAGCTTTTGCTGCCACAGCAAAGGTGCCAGCGGGGAAAAGTGATGCTGGTCCTCACTGCCTCCTGGAACCCCTTCAAATGCCCCAGACAATTTGGCCCTCTTTGCTTTCCTGAGGACTCTATCCTCAAAAGCACCTTTTTTCACTTTCGGCGCTCTCTGGAGCAAAAAAGACAAACGTCCAGCTTTTGCTGCCACAGCAAAGGTGCCAGCGGGGAAAAGTGATGCTGGTCCTCACTGCCTCCTGGAACCCCTTCAAATGCCCCAGACAATTTGGCCCTCTCTGCTTTCCTGAGGACTCTATCCTCAAAAGCACCTTTTTTCACTTTCGGCGCTCTCTGGAGCAAAAAAGACAAACGTCCAGCTTTTGCTGCCACAGCAAAGGTGCCAGCGGGGAAAAGTGATGCTGGTCCTCACTGCCTCCTGGAACCCCTTCAAATGCCCCAGACAATTTGGCCCTCTCTGCTTTCCTGAGGACTCTATCCTCAAAAGCACCTTTTTTCACTTTCAGCGCTCTCTGGAGCAAAAAAGACAAACGTCCAGCTTTTGCTGCCACAGCAAAGGTGCCAGCGGGGAAAAGTGATGCTGGTCCTCACTGCCTCCTGGAACCCCTTCAAATGCCCCAGACAATTTGGCCCTCTCTGCTTTCCTGAGGACTCTATCCTCAAAAGCACCTTTTTTCACATTCGGGGCTCTCTGGAGCAAAAAAGACAAACGTCCAGCTTTTGCTGCCACAGCAAAGGTGCCAGCGGGGAAAAGTGATGCTGGTCCTCACTGCCTCCTGGAACCCCTTCAAATGCCCCAGACAATTTGGCCCTCTCTGCTTTCCTGAGGACTTTATCCTCAAAAGCACCTTTTTTCACTTTCGGCGCTGTCTGGAGCAAAAAAGACAAACGTCCAGCTTTTGCTGCCACAGCAAAGGTGCCAGCGGGGAAAAGTGATGCTGGTCCTCACTGCCTCCTGGAACCCCTTCAAATGCCCCAGACAATTTGGCCCTCTCTGCTTTCCTGAGGACTCTATCCTCAAAAGCACCTTTTTTCACTTTCGGCGCTCTCTGGAGCAAAAAAGACAAACGTCCAGCTTTTGCTGCCACAGCAAAGGTGCCAGCGGGGAAAAGTGATGCTGGTCCTCACTGCCTCCTGGAACCCCTTCAAATGCCCCAGACAATTTGGCCCTCTCTGCTTTCCTGAGGACTCTATCCTCAAAAGCACCTTTTTTCACTTTCAGCGCTGTCTGGAGCAAAAAAGACAAACGTCCAGCTTTTGCTGCCACAGCAAAGGTGCCAGCGGGGAAAAGTGATGCTGGTCCTCACTGCCTCCTGGAACCCCTTCAAATGCCCCAGACAATTTGGCCCTCTCTGCTTTCCTGCGCACTCTATCCGCAAAAGCACCTTTTTTCACTTCCGGCGCAGTCTGGAGCAAAAAAGACAAACGTCCACCTTTTCCTGCCACAGCAAAGGTGCCAGCGGGGAAAAGTGATGCTGGTTCTCACTGCCTCCTGGAACCCCTTCAAATGCCCCAGACAATTTGGCCCTCTTTGCTTTCCTGAGCACTCTATCCTCAAAAGCACCTTTTTTCACTTTCGGCGCTCTCTGGAGCAAAAAAGACAAACGTCCAGCTTTTGCTGCCACAGCAAAGGTGCCAGCGGGGAAAAGTGATGCTGGTCCTCACTGCCTCCTGGAACCCCTTCAAATGCCCCAGACAATTTGGCCCTCTCTGCTTTCCTGAGGACTCTATCCTCAAAAGCACCTTTTTTCACTTTCGGCGCTCTCTGGAGCAAAAAAGACAAACGTCCAGCTTTTGCTGCCACAGCAAAGGTGCCAGCGGGGAAAAGTGATGCTGGTTCTCACTGCCTCCTGGAACCCCTTCAAATGCCCCAGACAATTTGGCCCTCTCTGCTTTCCTGAGGACTCTATCCTCAAAAGCACCTTTTTTCACTTTCGGCGCTCTCTGGAGCAAAAAAGACAAACGTCCAGCTTTTGCTGCCACAGCAAAGGTGCCAGCGGGGAAAAGTGATGCTGGTCCTCACTGCCTCCTGGAACCCCTTCAAATGCCCCAGACAATTTGGCCCTCTCTGCTTTCCTGAGGACTCTATCCTCAAAAGCACCTTTTTTCACTTTCAGCGCTGTCTGGAGCAAAAAAGACAAACGTCCAGCTTTTGCTGCCACAGCAAAGGTGCCAGCGGGGAAAAGTGATGCTGGTCCTCACTGCCTCCTGGAACCCCTTCAAATGCCCCAGACAATTTGGCCCTCTCTGCTTTCCTGCGCACTCTATCCGCAAAAGCACCTTTTTTCACTTCCGGCGCAGTCTGGAGCAAAAAAGACAAACGTCCACCTTTTCCTGCCACAGCAAAGGTGCCAGCGGGGAAAAGTGATGCTGGTTCTCACTGCCTCCTGGAACCCCTTCAAATGCCCCAGACAATTTGGCCCTCTTTGCTTTCCTGAGCACTCTATCCTCAAAAGCACCTTTTTTCACTTTCGGCGCTCTCTGGAGCAAAAAAGACAAACGTCCAGCTTTTGCTGCCACAGCAAAGGTGCCAGCGGGGAAAAGTGATGCTGGTCCTCACTGCCTCCTGGAACCCCTTCAAATGCCCCAGACAATTTGGCCCTCTCTGCTTTCCTGAGGACTCTATCCTCAAAAGCACCTTTTTTCACTTTCGGCGCTCTCTGGAGCAAAAAAGACAAACGTCCAGCTTTTGCTGCCACAGCAAAGGTGCCAGCGGGGAAAAGTGATGCTGGTCCTCACTGCCTCCTGGAACCCCTTCAAATGCCCCAGACAATTTGGCCCTCTCTTCTTTCCTGAGGACTTTATCCTCAAAAGCACCTTTTTTCACTTTCGGCGCTCTCTGGACCAAAAAAGACAAACGTCCAGCTTTTGCTGCCACAGCAAAGGTGCCAGCGGGGAAAAGTGATGCTGGTCCTCACTGCCTCCTGGAACCCCTTCAAATGCCCCAGACAATTTGGCCCTCTCTGCTTTCCTGAGGACTCTATCCTCAAAAGCACCTTTTTTCACTTTCGGCGCTGTCTGGAGCAAAAAAGACAAACGTCCAGCTTTTGCTGCCACAGCAAAGGTGCCAGCGGGGAAAAGTGATGCTGGTTCTCACTGCCTCCTGGAACCCCTTCAAATGCCCCAGACAATTTGGCCCTCTCTGCTTTCCTGAGGACTCTATCCTCAAAAGCACCTTTTTTCACTTTCGGCGCTCTCTGGAGCAAAAAAGACAAACGTCCAGCTTTTGCTGCCACAGCAAAGGTGCCAGCGGGGAAAAGTGATGCTGGTTCTCACTGCCTCCTGGAACCCCTTCAAATGCCCCAGACAATTTGGCCCTTTCTACTTTCCTGCGCACTCTATCCGCAAAAGCACCTTTTTTCACTTTCGGCGCTGTCTGGAGCAAAAAAGACAAACGTCCAGCTTTTGCTGCCACAGCAAAGGTGCCAGTGGGGAAAAGTGATGCTGGTCCTCACTGCCTCCTGGAACCCCTTCAAATGCCCCAGACAATTTGGCCCTCTCTGCTTTCCTGAGGACTCTATCCTCAAAAGCACCTTTTTTCACTTTCGGCGCTGTCTGGAGCAAAAAAGACAAACGTCCAGCTTTTGCTGCCACAGCAAAGGTGCCAGCGGGGAAAAGTGATGCTGGTCCTCACTGCCTCCTGGAACCCCTTCAAATGCCCCAGACAATTTGGCCCTCTCTGCTTTCCTGAGGACTCTATCCTCAAAAGCACCTTTTTTCACTTTCGGCGCTGTCTGGAGCAAAAAAGACAAACGTCCAGCTTTTGCTGCCACAGCAAAGGTGCCAGCGGGGAAAAGTGATGCTGGTCCTCACTGCCTCCTGGAACCCCTTCAAATGCCCCAGACAATTTGGCCCTCTCTGCTTTCCTGAGCACTCTATCCTCAAAAGCACCTTTTTTCACTTTCAGTGCTCTCTGGAGCAAAAAAGACAAACGTCCAGCTTTTGCTGCCACAGCAAAGGTGCCAGCGGGGAAAAGTGATGCTGGTTCACACTGTCTCCTGGAACCCCTTCAAATGCCCCAGACAATTTGGCCCTCTCTGCTTTCCTGAGGACTCTATCCTCAAAAGCACCTTTTTTCACTTTCGGCGCTGTCTGGAGCAAAAAAGACAAACGTCCAGCTTTTGCTGCCACAGCAAAGGTGCCAGCGGGGAAAAGTGATGCTGGTCCTCACTGCCTCCTGGAACCCCTTCAAATGCCCCAGACAATTTGGCCCCTCTCTGCTTTCCTGAGGACTCTATCCTCAAAAGCACCTTTTTCACTTTCGGCGCTGTCTGGAGCAAAAAAGACAAACGTCCAGCTTTTGCTGCCACAGCAAAAGTGCCAGCGGGGAAAAGTGATGCTGGTCATCACTGCCCTCCTGGGACCCCTTCAAATGCCCCAGACAATTTGGCCCTCTCTGCTTTCCTGAGGACTTTATCCTCAAAAGCACCTTTTTTCACTTTCGGCGCTCTCTGGAGCAAAAAAGACAAACGTCCAGCTTTTGCTGCCACAGCAAAGGTGCCAGCGGGAAAAGTGATGCTGGTCCTCACTGCCTCCTGGAACCCCTTCAAATGCCCCAGACAATTTGGCCCTCTCTGCTTTCCTGAGGACTCTATCCTCAAAAGCACCTTTTTTCACTTTCGGCGCTCTCTGGAGCAAAAAAGACAAACGTCCAGCTTTTGCTGCCACAGCAAAGGTGCCAGCGGGGAAAAGTGATGCTGGTCCTCACTGCCTCCTGGAACCCCTTCAAATGCCCCAGACAATTTGGCCCTCTCTGCTTTCCTGAGGACTCTATCCTCAAAAGCACCTTTTTTCACTTTCAGCGCTCTCTGGAGCAAAAAAGACAAACGTCCAGCTTTTGCTGCCACAGCAAAGGTGCCAGCGGGGAAAAGTGATGCTGGTCCTCACTGCCTCCTGGAACCCCTTCAAATGCCCCAGACAATTTGGCCCTCTCTGCTTTCCTGCGCACTCTATCCGCAAAAGCACCTTTTTTCACTTTCGGCGCTCTCTGGAGCAAAAAGACAAACGTCCACTTTTTGCTGCCACAGCAAAGGTGCCAGCGGGGAAAAGTGATGCTGGTCCTCACTGCCTCCTGGGAACCCCTTCAAATGCCCCAGACAATTTGGCCCTCTTTGCTTTCCTGAGCACTCTATCCTCAAAAGCACCTTTTTTCACTTTCGGCGCTCTCTGGAGCAAAAAAGACAAACGTCCAGCTTTTGCTGCCACAGCAAAGGTGCCAGCGGGGAAAAGTGATGCTGGTCCTCACTGCCTCCTGGAAACCCTTTCAAATGCCCCAGACAATTTGGCCCTCTCTGCTTTCCTGAGGACTCTATCCTCAAAAGCACCTTTTTTCACTTTCGGCGCTCTCTGGAGCAAAAAAGACAAACGTCCAGCTTTTGCTGCCACAGCAAAAGTGCCAGCGGGGAAAAGTGATGCTGGTCATCACTGCCTCCTGGAACCCCTTCAAATGCCCCAGACAATTTGGCCCTCTCGGCTTTCCTGAGCACTCTATCCTCAAAAGCACCTTTTTTTCACTTCCGGCGCAGTCTGGAGCAAAAAAGACAAACGTCCAGCTTTTGCTGCCACAGCAAAGGTGCCAGTGGGGAAAAGTGATGCTGGTCCTCACTGCCTCCTGGGACCCCTTCAAATGCCCCAGACAATTTGGCCCTCTCTGCTTTCCTGAGGACTTTATCCTCAAAAGCACCTTTTTTCACTTCGGCGCTCTCTGGAGCAAAAAAGACAAACGTCCAGCTTTTGATGCCACAGCAAAGGTGCCAGCGGGGAAAAGTGATGCTGGTCCTCACTGCCTCCTGGAACCCCTTCAAATGCCCCAGACAATTTGGCCCTCTCTGCTTTCCTGAGGACTCTATCCTCAAAAGCACCTTTTTTCACTTTCGGCGCTCTCTGGAGCAAAAAAGACAAACGTCCAGCTTTTGCTGCCACAGCAAAGGTGCCAGCGGGGAAAAGTGATGCTGGTCCTCACTGCCTCCTGGAACCCCTTCAAATGCCCCAGACAATTTGGCCCTCTCTGCTTTCCTGAGGACTCTATCCTCAAAAGCACCTTTTTCACTTTCAGCGCTCTCTGGAGCAAAAAAGACAAACGTCCAGCTTTTGCTGCCACAGCAAAGGTGCCAGCGGGGAAAAGTGATGCTGGTCCTCACTGCCTCCTGGAACCCCTTCAAATGCCCCAGACAATTTGGCCCTCTCTGCTTTCCTGAGCACTCTATCCGCAAAAGCACCTTTTTTCACTTTCGGCGCTCTCTGGAGCAAAAAAGACAAAGTCCACCTTTTGCTGCCACAGCAAAGGTGCCAGCGGGGGAAAAGTGATGCTGGTCCTCACTGCCTCCTGGAACCCCTTCAAATGCCCCAGACAATTTGGCCCTCTTTGCTTTCCTGAGGACTCTATCCTCAAAAGCACCTTTTTTCACTTTCGGCGCTCTCTGGAGCAAAAAAGACAAACGTCCAGCTTTTGCTGCCACAGCAAAGGTGCCAGCGGGGAAAAGTGATGCTGGTCCTCACTGCCTCCTGGAACCCCTTCAAATGCCCCAGACAATTTGGCCCTCTCTGCTTTCCTGAGGACTCTATCCTCAAAAGCACCTTTTTTCACTTTCAGCGCTCTCTGGAGCAAAAAAGACAAACGTCCAGCTTTTGCTGCCACAGCAAAGGTGCCAGCGGGGAAAAGTGATGCTGGTCCTCACTGCCTCCTGGAACCCCTTCAAATGCCCCAGACAATTTGGCCCTCTCTGCTTTCCTGAGGACTCTATCCTCAAAAGCACCTTTTTTCACATTCGGGGCTCTCTGGAGCAAAAAAGACAAACGTCCAGCTTTTGCTGCCACAGCAAAGGTGCCAGCGGGGAAAAGTGATGCTGGTCCTCACTGCCTCCTGGAACCCCTTCAAATGCCCCAGACAATTTGGCCCTCTCTGCTTTCCTGAGGACTTTATCCTCAAAAGCACCTTTTTTCACTTTCGGCGCTGTCTGGAGCAAAAATGACAAACGTCCAGCTTTTGCTGCCACAGCAAAGGTGCCAGCGGGGAAAAGTGATGCTGGTCCTCACTGCCTCCTGGAACCCCTTCAAATGCCCCAGACAATTTGGCCCTCTCTGCTTTCCTGAGGACTCTATCCTCAAAAGCACCTTTTTTCACTTTCGGCGCTCTCTGGAGCAAAAAAGACAAACGTCCAGCTTTTGCTGCCACAGCAAAGGTGCCAGCGGGGAAAAGTGATGCTGGTCCTCACTGCCTCCTGGGACCCCTTCAAATGCCCCAGACAATTTGGCCCTCTCTGCTTTCCTGAGGACTCTATCCTCAAAAGCACCTTTTTTCACTTTCAGCGCTGTCTGGAGCAAAAAAGACAAACGTCCAGCTTTTGCTGCCACAGCAAAGGTGCCAGCGGGGAAAAGTGATGCTGGTCCTCACTGCCTCCTGGAACCCCTTCAAATGCCCCAGACAATTTGGCCCTCTCTGCTTTCCTGCGCACTCTATCCGCAAAAGCACCTTTTTTCACTTCCGGCGCAGTCTGGAGCAAAAAAGACAAACGTCCACCTTTTCCTGCCACAGCAAAGGTGCCAGCGGGGAAAAGTGATGCTGGTCCTCACTGCCTCCTGGAACCCCTTCAAATGCCCCAGACAATTTGGCCCTCTTTGCTTTCCTGAGCACTCTATCCTCAAAAGCACCTTTTTTCACTTTCGGCGCTCTCTGGAGCAAAAAAGACAAACGTCCAGCTTTTGCTGCCACAGCAAAGGTGCCAGCGGGGAAAAGTGATGCTGGTCCTCACTGCCTCCTGGAACCCCTTCAAATGCCCCAGACAATTTGGCCCTCTCTGCTTTCCTGAGGACTCTATCCTCAAAAGCACCTTTTTTCACTTTCGGCGCTCTCTGGAGCAAAAAAGACAAACGTCCAGCTTTTGCTGCCACAGCAAAGGTGCCAGCGGGGAAAAGTGATGCTGGTCCTCACTGCCTCCTGGAACCCCTTCAAATGCCCCAGACAATTTGGCCCTCTCTGCTTTCCTGCGCACTCTATCCGCAAAAGCACCTTTTTTCACTTTCGGCGCTCTCTGGAGCAAAAAAGACAAACGTCCACCTTTTGCTGCCACAGCAAAGGTGCCAGCGGGGAAAAGTGATGCTGGTCCTCACTGCCTCCTGGAACCCCTTCAAATGCCCCAGACAATTTGGCCCTCTTTGCTTTCCTGAGGACTCTATCCTCAAAAGCACCTTTTTTCACTTTCGGCGCTCTCTGGAGCAAAAAAGACAAACGTCCAGCTTTTGCTGCCACAGCAAAGGTGCCAGCGGGGAAAAGTGATGCTGGTCCTCACTGCCTCCTGGAACCCCTTCAAATGCCCCAGACAATTTGGCCCTCTCTGCTTTCCTGAGGACTCTATCCTCAAAAGCACCTTTTTTCACTTTCAGCGCTCTCTGGAGCAAAAAAGACAAACGTCCAGCTTTTGCTGCCACAGCAAAGGTGCCAGCGGGGAAAAGTGATGCTGGTCCTCACTGCCTCCTGGAACCCCTTCAAATGCCCCAGACAATTTGGCCCTCTCTGCTTTCCTGAGGACTCTATCCTCAAAAGCACCTTTTTTCACATTCGGGGCTCTCTGGAGCAAAAAAGACAAACGTCCAGCTTTTGCTGCCACAGCAAAGGTGCCAGCGGGGAAAAGTGATGCTGGTCCTCACTGCCTCCTGGAACCCCTTCAAATGCCCCAGACAATTTGGCCCTCTCTGCTTTCCTGAGGACTTTATCCTCAAAAGCACCTTTTTTCACTTTCGGCGCTGTCTGGAGCAAAAAAGACAAACGTCCAGCTTTTGCTGCCACAGCAAAGGTGCCAGCGGGGAAAAGTGATGCTGGTCCTCACTGCCTCCTGGAACCCCTTCAAATGCCCCAGACAATTTGGCCCTCTCTGCTTTCCTGAGGACTCTATCCTCAAAAGCACCTTTTTTCACTTTCGGCGCTCTCTGGAGCAAAAAAGACAAACGTCCAGCTTTTGCTGCCACAGCAAAGGTGCCAGCGGGGAAAAGTGATGCTGGTCCTCACTGCCTCCTGGAACCCCTTCAAATGCCCCAGACAATTTGGCCCTCTCTGCTTTCCTGAGGACTCTATCCTCAAAAGCACCTTTTTTCACTTTCAGCGCTGTCTGGAGCAAAAAAGACAAACGTCCAGCTTTTGCTGCCACAGCAAAGGTGCCAGCGGGGAAAAGTGATGCTGGTCCTCACTGCCTCCTGGAACCCCTTCAAATGCCCCAGACAATTTGGCCCTCTCTGCTTTCCTGCGCACTCTATCCGCAAAAGCACCTTTTTTCACTTCCGGCGCAGTCTGGAGCAAAAAAGACAAACGTCCACCTTTTCCTGCCACAGCAAAGGTGCCAGCGGGGAAAAGTGATGCTGGTCCTCACTGCCTCCTGGAACCCCTTCAAATGCCCCAGACAATTTGGCCCTCTTTGCTTTCCTGAGCACTCTATCCTCAAAAGCACCTTTTTTCACTTTCGGCGCTCTCTGGAGCAAAAAAGACAAACGTCCAGCTTTTGCTGCCACAGCAAAGGTGCCAGCGGGGAAAAGTGATGCTGGTCCTCACTGCCTCCTGGAACCCCTTCAAATGCCCCAGACAATTTGGCCCTCTCTGCTTTCCTGAGGACTCTATCCTCAAAAGCACCTTTTTTCACTTTCGGCGCTCTCTGGAGCAAAAAAGACAAACGTCCAGCTTTTGCTGCCACAGCAAAGGTGCCAGCGGGGAAAAGTGATGCTGGTCCTCACTGCCTCCTGGAACCCCTTCAAATGCCCCAGACAATTTGGCCCTCTCTTCTTTCCTGAGGACTTTATCCTCAAAAGCACCTTTTTTCACTTTCGGCGCTCTCTGGACCAAAAAAGACAAACGTCCAGCTTTTGCTGCCACAGCAAAGGTGCCAGCGGGGAAAAGTGATGCTGGTCCTCACTGCCTCCTGGAACCCCTTCAAATGCCCCAGACAATTTGGCCCTCTCTGCTTTCCTGAGGACTCTATCCTCAAAAGCACCTTTTTTCACTTTCGGCGCTGTCTGGAGCAAAAAAGACAAACGTCCAGCTTTTGCTGCCACAGCAAAGGTGCCAGCGGGGAAAAGTGATGCTGGTTCTCACTGCCTCCTGGAACCCCTTCAAATGCCCCAGACAATTTGGCCCTCTCTGCTTTCCTGAGGACTCTATCCTCAAAAGCACCTTTTTTCACTTTCGGCGCTGTCTGGAGCAAAAAAGACAAACGTCCAGCTTTTGCTGCCACAGCAAAGGTGCCAGCGGGGAAAAGTGATGCTGGTCCTCACTGCCTCCTGGAACCCCTTCAAATGCCCCAGACAATTTGGCCCTCTCTGCTTTCCTGAGGACTCTATCCTCAAAAGCACCTTTTTTCACTTTCGGCGCTGTCTGGAGCAAAAAAGACAAACGTCCAGCTTTTGCTGCCACAGCAAAGGTGCCAGCGGGGAAAAGTGATGCTGGTCCTCACTGCCTCCTGGAACCCCTTCAAATGCCCCAGACAATTTGGCCCTCTCTGCTTTCCTGAGGACTCTATCCTCAAAAGCACCTTTTTTCACTTTCAGTGCTCTCTGGAGCAAAAAAGACAAACGTCCAGCTTTTGCTGCCACAGCAAAGGTGCCAGCGGGGAAAAGTGATGCTGGTTCACACTGCCTCCTGGAACCCCTTCAAATGCCCCAGACAATTTGGCCCTCTCTGCTTTCCTGAGGACTCTATCCTCAAAAGCACCTTTTTTCACTTTCGGCGCTGTCTGGAGCAAAAAAGACAAACGTCCAGCTTTTGCTGCCACAGCAAAGGTGCCAGCGGGGAAAAGTGATGCTGGTCCTCACTGCCTCCTGGAACCCCTTCAAATGCCCCAGACAATTTGGTCCTCTCTGCTTTCCTGAGGACTCTATCCTCAAAAGCACCTTTTTTCACTTTCGGCGCTGTCTGGAGCAAAAAAGACAAACGTCCAGCTTTTGCTGCCACAGCAAAAGTGCCAGCGGGGAAAAGTGATGCTGGTCATCACTGCCTCCTGGAACCCCTTCAAATGCCCCAGACAATTTGGCCCTCTCTGCTTTCCTGAGGACTCTATCCTCAAAAGCACCTTTTTTCACTTCCGGCGCAGTCTGGAGCAAAAAAGACAAACGTCCAGCTTTTGCTGCCACAGCAAAGGTGCCAGTGGGGAAAAGTGATGCTGGTCCTCACTGCCTCCTGGGACCCCTTCAAATGCCCCAGACAATTTGGCCCTCTCTGCTTTCCTGAGGACTTTATCCTCAAAAGCAGCTTTTTTCACTTTCAGCGCTCTCTGGAGCAAAAAAGACAAACGTCCAGCTTTTGCTGCCACAGCAAAGGTGCCAGCAGGGAAAAGTGATGCTGGTCCTCACTGCCTCCTGGAACCCCTTCAAATGCCCCAGACAATTTGGCCCTCTCTGCTTTCCTGAGGACTCTATCCTCAAAAGCACCTTTTTTCACTTTCGGCGCTCTCTGGAGCAAAAAAGACAAACGTCCAGCTTTTGCTGCCACAGCAAAGGTGCCACCGGGGAAAAGTGATGCTGGTCCTCACTGCCTCCTGGAACCCCTTCAAATGCCCCAGACAATTTGGCCCTCTCTGCTTTCCTGAGGACTCTATCCTCAAAAGCACCTTTTTTCACTTTCAGCGCTCTCTGGAGCAAAAAAGACAAACGTCCAGCTTTTGCTGCCACAGCAAAGGTGCCAGCGGGGAAAAGTGATGCTGGTCCTCACTGCCTCCTGGAACCCCTTCAAATGCCCCAGACAATTTGGCCCTCTCTGCTTTCCTGAGGACTTTATCCTCAAAAGCAGCTTTTTTCACTTTCAGCGCTCTCTGGAGCAAAAAAGACAAACGTCCAGCTTTTGCTGCCACAGCAAAGGTGCCAGCGGGGAAAAGTGATGCTGGTTCTCACTGCCTCCTGGAACCCCTTCAAATGCCCCAGACAATTTGGCCCTCTCTGCTTTCCTGAGGACTCTATCCTCAAAAGCACCTTTTTTCACTTTCGGCGCTCTCTGGACCAAAAAAGACAAACGTCCAGCTTTTGCTGCCACAGCAAAGGTGCCAGCGGGGAAAAGTGATGCTGGTCCTCACTGCCTCCTGGAACCCCTTCAAATGCCCCAGACAATTTGGCCCTCTCTGCTTTCCTGAGGACTCTATCCTCAAAAGCACCTTTTTTCACTTTCGGCGCTGTCTGGAGCAAAAAAGACAAACGTCCAGCTTTTGCTGCCACAGCAAAGGTGCCAGCGGGGAAAAGTGATGCTGGTCCTCACTGCCTCCTGGAACCCCTTCAAATGCCCCAGACAATTTGGCCCTCTCTGCTTTCCTGAGGACTTTGTCCTCAAAAGCACCTTTTTTCACTTTCGGCGCTCTCTGGAGCAAAAAAGACAAACGTCCAGCTTTTGCTGCCACAGCAAAGGTGCCAGCGGGGAAAAGTGATGCTGGTTCTCACTGCCTCCTGGAACCCCTTCAAATGCCCCAGACAATTTGGCCCTCTCTGCTTTCCTGAGGACTCTATCCTCAAAAGCACCTTTTTTCACTTTCGGCGCTGTCTGGAGCAAAAAAGACAAACGTCCAGCTTTTGCTGCCACAGCAAAGGTGCCAGTGGGGAAAAGTGATGCTGGTCCTCACTGCCTCCTGGAACCCCTTCAAATGCCCCAGACAATTTGGCCCTCTCTGCTTTCCTGAGGACTTTTTCCTCAAAAGCAGCTTTTTTCACTTTCAGCGCTCTCTGGAGCAAAAAAGACAAACGTCCAGCTTTTGCTGCCACAGCAAAGGTGCCAGCGGGGAAAAGTGATGCTGGTCCTCACTGCCTCCTGGGACCCCTTCAAATGCCCCAGACAATTTGGCCCTCTCTGCTTTCCTGCGCACTCTATCCGCAAAAGCACCTTTTTTCACTTTCGGCGCTCTCTGGAGCAAAAAAGACAAACGTCCAGTTTTTGCTGCCACAGCAAAGGTGCCAGCGGGGAAAAGTGATGCTGGTCCTCACTGCCTCCTGGAACCCCTTCAAATGCCCCAGACAATTTGGCCCTCTCTGCTTTCCTGAGGACTCTATCCTCAAAAGCACCTTTTTTCACTTTCGGCGCTCTCTGGAGCAAAAAAGACAAACGTCCAGCTTTTGCTGCCACAGCAAAAGTGCCACTGGGGAAAAGTGATGCTGGTCCTCACTGCCTCCTGGAACCCCTTCAAATGCCCCAGACAATTTGGCCCTCTCTGCTTTCCTGCGCACTCTATACTCAAAAGCACCTTTTTTCACTTTCGGCGCTCTCTGGAGCAAAAAAGACAAACGTCCAGCTTTTGCTGCCACAGCAAAGGTGCCAGCGGGGAAAAGTGATGCTGGTCCTCACTGCCTCCTGGAACCCCTTCAAATGCCCCAGACAATTTGGCCCTCTCTGCTTTCCTGAGGACTCTATCCTCAAAAGCACCTTTTTTCACTTTCGGCGCTCTCTGGAGCAAAAAAGACAAACGTCCAGCTTTTGCTGCCACAGCAAAGGTGCCAGCGGGGAAAAGTGATGCTGGTTCTCACTGCCTCCTGGAACCCCTTCAAATGCCCCAGACAATTTTGCCCTTTCTGCTTTCCTGCGCACTCTATCCGCAAAAGCACCTTTTTTCACTTTCGGCGCTCTCTGGACCAAAAAAGACAAACGTCCAGCTTTTGCTGCCACAGCAAAGGTGCCAGCGGGGAAAAGTGATGCTGGTCCTCACTGCCTCCTGGAACCCCTTCAAATGCCCCAGACAATTTGGCCCTCTCTGCTTTCCTGAGGACTCTATCCTCAAAAGCACCTTTTTTCACTTTCGGCGCTGTCTGGAGCAAAAAAGACAAACGTCCAGCTTTTGCTGCCACAGCAAAGGTGCCAGCGGGGAAAAGTGATGCTGGTCATCACTGCCTCCTGGAACCCCTTCAAATGCCCCAGACAATTTGGCCCTCTCTGCTTTCCTGAGGACTCTATCCTCAAAAGCACCTTTTTTCACTTTCGGCGCTCTCTGGAGCAAAAAAGACAAACGTCCAGCTTTTGCTGCCACAGCAAAGGTGCCAGCGGGGAAAAGTGATGCTGGTCCTCACTGCCTCCTGGAACCCCTTCAAATGCCCCAGACAATTTGGCCCTCTCTGCTTTCCTGAGCACTCTATCCTCAAAAGCACCTTTTTTCACTTTCGGCGCTCTCTGGAGCAAAAAAGACAAACGTCCAGCTTTTGCTGCCACAGCAAAGGTGCCAGCGGGGAAAAGTGATGCTTTTCCTCACTGCCTCCTGGAACCCCTTCAAATGCCCCAGACAATTTGGCCCTCTCTGCTTTCCTGAGGACTTTATCCTCAAAAGCACCTTTTTTCACTTTCGGCGCTCTCTGGACCAAAAAATACAAACGTCCAGCTTTTGCTGCCACAGCAAAGGTGCCAGCGGGGAAAAGTGATGCTGGTCCTCACTGCCTCCTGGAACCCCTTCAAATGCCCCAGACAATTTGGCCCTCTCTGCTTTCCTGAGCACTCTATCCTCAAAAGCACCTTTTTTCACTTCCGGCGCAGTCTGGAGCAAAAAAGACAAACGTCCAGCTTTTGCTGCCACAGCAAAGGTGCCAGCGGGGAAAAGTGATGCTGGTCCTCACTGCCTCCTGGAACCCCTTCAAATGCCCCAGACAATTTGGCCCTCTCTGCTTTCCTGAGGACTCTATCCTCAAAAGCACCTTTTTTCACTTTCGGCGCTCTCTGGAGCAAAAAAGACAAACGTCCAGCTTTTGCTGCCACAGCAAAGGTGCCAGCGGGGAAAAGTGATGCTGGTCCTCACTGCCTCCTGGAACCCCTTCAAATGCCCCAGACAATTTGGCCCTCTCTGCTTTCCTGAGGACTCTATCCTCAAAAGCACCTTTTTTCACTTTCGGCGCTCTCTGGAGCAAAAAAGACAAACGTCCAGCTTTTGCTGCCACAGCAAAGGTGCCAGCGGGGAAAAGTGATGCTGGTCCTCACTGCCTCCTGGAACCCCTTCAAATGCCCCAGACAATTTGGACCTCTCTTCTTTCCTGAGGACTTTATCCTCAAAAGCACCTTTTTTCACTTTCGGCGCTGTCTGGAGCAAAAAAGACAAACGTCCAGCTTTTGCTGCCACAGCAAAGGTGCCAGCGGGGAAAAGTGATGCTGGTTCTCACTGCCTCCTGGAACCCCTTCAAATGCCCCAGACAATTTGGCCCTCTCTGCTTTCCTGAGGACTCTATCCTCAAAAGCACCTTTTTTCACTTTCGGCGCTCTCTGGAGCAAAAAAGACAAACGTCCAGCTTTTGCTGCCACAGCAAAGGTGCCAGCGGGGAAAAGTGATGCTGGTTCTCACTGCCTCCTGGAACCCCTTCAAATGCCCCAGACAATTTGGCCCTTTCTACTTTCCTGCGCACTCTATCCGCAAAAGCACCTTTTTTCACTTTCGGCGCTGTCTGGAGCAAAAAAGACAAACGTCCAGCTTTTGCTGCCACAGCAAAGGTGCCAGCGGGGAAAAGTGATGCTGGTCCTCACTGCCTCCTGGAACCCCTTCAAATGCCCCAGACAATTTGGCCCTCTCTGCTTTCCTGAGGACTCTATCCTCAAAAGCACCTTTTTTCACTTTCGGCGCTCTCTGGAGCAAAAAAGACAAACGTCCAGCTTTTGCTGCCACAGCAAAGGTGCCAGCGGGGAAAAGTGATGCTGGTCCTCACTGCCTCCTGGAACCCCTTCAAATGCCCCAGACAATTTGGCCCTCTCTGCTTTCCTGAGGACTCTATCCTCAAAAGCACCTTTTTTCACTTTCGGCGCTCTCTGGAGCAAAAAAGACAAACGTCCAGCTTTTGCTGCCACAGCAAAGGTGCCAGCGGGGAAAAGTGATGCTGGTCCTCACTGCCTCCTGGAACCCCTTCAAATGCCCCAGACAATTTGGCCCTCTCTGCTTTCCTGAGGACTCTATCCTCAAAAGCACCTTTTTTCACTTTCGGCGCTGTCTGGAGCAAAAAAGACAAACGTCCAGCTTTTGCTGCCACAGCAAAGGTGCCAGCGGGGAAAAGTGATGCTGGTTCTCACTGCCTCCTGGAACCCCTTCAAATGCCCCAGACAATTTCGCCCTCTCTGCTTTCCTGAGTACTCTATCCTCAAAAGCACCTTTTTTCACTTTCGGCGCTCTCTGGAGCAAAAAAGACAAACGTCCAGCTTTTGCTGCCACAGCAAAAGTGCCAGCGGGGAAAAGTGATGCTGGTCATCAATGCCTCCTGGAACCCCTTCAAATGCCCCAGACAATTTGGCCCTCTCTGCTTTCCTGAGCACTCTATCCTCAAAAGCACCTTTTTTCACTTCCGGCGCAGTCTGGAGCAAAAAAGACAAACGTCCAGCTTTTGCTGCCACAGCAAAGGTGCCAGTGGGGAAAAGTGATGCTGGTCCTCACTGCCTCCTGGAACCCCTTCAAATGCCCCAGACAATTTGGCCCTCTCTGCTTTCCTGAGGACTTTATCCTCAAAAGCAGCTTTTTTCACTTTCGGCGCTCTCTGGAGCAAAAAAGACAAACGTCCAGCTTTTGCTGCCACAGCAAAGGTGCCAGCGGGGAAAAGTGATGCTGGTCCTCACTGCCTCCTGGGACCCCTTCAAATGCCCCAGACAATTTGGCCCTCTCTGCTTTCCTGCGCACTCTATCCTCAAAAGCACCTTTTTTCACTTCCGGCGCTCTCTGGAGCAAAAAAGACAAACGTCCAGCTTTTGCTGCCACAGCAAAGGTGCCAGCGGGGAAAAGTGATGCTGGTCCTCACTGCCTCCTGGAACCCCTTCAAATGCCCCAGACAATTTGGCCCTCTCTGCTTTCCTGAGGACTCTATCCTCAAAAGCACCTTTTTTCACTTTCGGCGCTCTCTGGAGCAAAAAAGACAAACGTCCAGCTTTTGCTGCCACAGCAAAGGTGCCAGCGGGGAAAAGTGATGCTGGTCCTCACTGCCTCCTGGAACCCCTTCAAATGCCCCAGACAATTTGGCCCTCTCTGCTTTCCTGAGGACTCTATCCTCAAAAGCACCTTTTTTCACTTCCGGCGCAGTCTGGAGCAAAAAAGACAAACGTCCAGCTTTTGCTGCCACAGCAAAGGTGCCAGCCAGGAAAAGTGATGCTGGTCCTCACTGCCTCCTGGAACCCCTTCAAATGCCCCAGACAATTTGGCCCTCTCTGCTTTCCTGAGGACTTTATCCTCAAAAGCACCTTTTTTCACTTTCAGAGCTCTCTGGAGGAAAAAAGACAAACGTCCAGCTTTTGCTGCCACAGCAAAAGTGCCACTGGGGAAAAGTGATGCTGGTCCTCACTGCCTCCTGGGACCCCTTCAAATGCCCCAGACAATTTGGCCCTCTCTGCTTTCCTGAGGACTCTATCCTCAAAAGCACCTTTTTTCACTTTCGGCGCTCTCTGGAGCAAAAAAGACAAACGTCCAGCTTTTGCTGCCACAGCAAAGGTGCCAGCGGGGAAAAGTGATGCTGGTTCTCACTGCCTCCTGGAACCCCTTCAAATGCCCCAGACAATTTGGCCCTCTCTGCTTTCCTGAGGACTCTATCCTCAAAAGCACCTTTTTTCACTTTCAGCGGTCTCTGGAGCAAAAAAGACAAACGTCCAGCTTTTGCTGCCACAGCAAAGGTGCCAGCGGGGAAAAGTGATGCTGGTTCTCACTGCCTCCTGGAACCCCTTCAAATGCCCCAGACAATTTGGCCCTCTCTGCTTTCCTGAGGACTCTATCCTCAAAAGCACCTTTTTTCACTTTCGGCGCTGTCTGGAGCAAATAAGACAAACGTCCAGCTTTTGCTGCCACAGCAAAGGTGCCAGCGGGGAAAAGTGATGCTGGTCCTCACTGCCTCCTGGGACCCCTTCAAATGCCCCAGACAATTTGGCCCTCTCTGCTTTCCTGCGCACTCTATCCGCAAAAGCACCTTTTTTCACTTCCGGCGCTGTCTGGAGCAAAAAAGACAAACGTCCAGCTTTTGCTGCCACAGCAAAGGTGCCAGCGGGGAAAAGTGATGCTGGTCCTCACTGCCTCCTGGAACCCCTTCAAATGCCCCAGACAATTTGGCCCTCTCTGCTTTCCTGAGGACTCTATCCTCAAAAGCACCTTTTTTCACTTTCAGCGCTCTCTGGAGCAAAAAAGACAAACGTCCAGCTTTTGCTGCCACAGCAAAGGTGCCAGCGGGGAAAAGTGATGCTGGTCCTCACTGCCTCCTGGAACCCCTTCAAATGCCCCAGACAATTTGGCCCTCTCTGCTTTCCTGAGGACTCTATCCTCAAAAGCACCTTTTTTCACTTCCGGCGCAGTCTGGAGCAAAAAAGACAAACGTCCAGCTTTTGCTGCCACAGCAAAGGTGCCAGCGGGGAAAAGTGATGCTGGTCCTCACTGCCTCCTGGAACCCCTTCAAATGCCCCAGACAATTTGGCCCTCTCTGCTTTCCTGAGGACTTTATCCTCAAAAGCAGCTTTTTTCACTTTCAGCGCTCTCTGGAGGAAAAAAGACAAACGTCCAGCTTTTGCTGCCACAGCAAAAGTGCCACTGGAGAAAAGTGATGCTGGTCCTCACTGCCTCCTGGGACCCCTTCAAATGCCCCAGACAATTTGGCCCTCTCTGCTTTCCTGAGGACTCTATCCTCAAAAGCACCTTTTTTCACTTTCGGCGCTCTCTGGAGCAAAAAAGACAAACGTCCAGCTTTTGCTGCCACAGCAAAGGTGCCAGAGGGGAAAAGTGATGCTGGTTCTCACTGCCTCCTGGAACCCCTTCAAATGCCCCAGACAATTTGGCCCTCTCTGCTTTCCTGAGGACTCTATCCTCAAAAGCACCTTTTTTCACTTTCAGCGCTCTCTGGAGCAAAAAAGACAAACGTCCAGCTTTTGCTGCCACAGCAAAGGTGCCAGCGGGGAAAAGTGATGCTGGTTCTCACTGCCTCCTGGAACCCCTTCAAATGCCCCAGACAATTTGGCCCTCTCTGCTTTCCTGAGGACTCTATCCTCAAAAGCACCTTTTTTCACTTTCAGCGCTCTCTGGAGCAAAAAAGACAAACGTCCAGCTTTTGCTGTCACAGCAAAGGTGCCAGCGGGGAAAAGTGATGCTGGTTCTCACTGCCTCCTGGAACCCCTTCAAATGCCCCAGACAATTTGGCCCTCTCTGCTTTCCTGAGGACTCTATCCTCAAAAGCACCTTTTTTCACTTTCGGCGCTCTCTGGAGCAAAAAAGACAAACGTCCAGCTTTTGCTGCCACAGCAAAGGTGCCAGCAGGGAAAAGTGATGCTGGTTCTCACTGCCTCCTGGAACCCCTTCAAATGCCCCAGACAATTTGGCCCTCTCTGCTTTCCTGAGAACTCTATCCTCAAAAGCACCTTTTTTCACTTTCGGCGCTGTCTGGAGCAAAAAAGACAAACGTCCAGCTTTTGCTGCCACAGCAAAGGTGCCAGTGGGGAAAAGTGATGCTGGTCCTCACTGCCTCCTGGAACCCCTTCAAATGCCCCAGACAATTTGGCCCTCTCTGCTTTCCTGAGGACTTTATCCTCAAAAGCAGCTTTTTTCATTTTCGGCGCTCTCTGGAGCAAAAAAGACAAACGTCCAGCTTTTGCTGCCACAGCAAAGGTGCCAGCGGGGAAAAGTGATGCTGGTCCTCACTGCCTCCTGGGACCCCTTCAAATGCCCCAGACAATTTGGCCCTCTCTGCTTTCCTGCGCACTCTATCCGCAAAAGCACCTTTTTTCACTTCCGGCGCTCTCTGGAGCAAAAAAGACAAACGTCCAGCTTTTGCTGCCACAGCAAAGGTGCCAGCGGGGAAAAGTGATGCTGGTCCTCACTGCCTCCTGGAACCCCTTCAAATGCCCCAGACAATTTGGCCCTCTCTGCTTTCCTGAGGACTCTATCCTCAAAAGCACCTTTTTTCACTTTCGGCGCTGTCTGGAGCAAAAAAGACAAACGTCCAGCTTTTGCTGCCACAGCAAAGGTGCCAGCGGGGAAAAGTGATGCTGGTCATCACTGCCTCCTGGAACCCCTTCAAATGCCCCAGACAATTTGGCCCTCTCTGCTTTCCTGAGGACTCTATCCTCAAAAGCACCTTTTTTCACTTTCGGCGCTCTCTGGAGCAAAAAAGACAAACGTCCAGCTTTTGCTGCCACAGCAAAGGTGCCAGCGGGGAAAAGTGATGCTGGTCCTCACTGCCTCCTGGAACCCCTTCAAATGCCCCAGACAATTTGGCCCTCTCTGCTTTCCTGAGGACTCTATCCTCAAAAGCACCTTTTTTCACTTTCGGCGCTCTCTGGAGCAAAAAAGACAAACGTCCAGCTTTTGCTGCCACAGCAAAGGTGCCAGCGGGGAAAAGTGATGCTGGTTCTCACTGCCTCCTGGAACCCCTTCAAATGCCCCAGACAATTTGGCCCTCTCTGCTTTCCTGAGGACTCTATCCTCAAAAGCAGCTTTTTTCACTTTCGGCGCTCTCTGGAGCAAAAAAGACAAACGTCCAGCTTTTGCTGCCACAGCAAAGGTGCCAGCGGGGAAAAGTGATGCTGGTCCTCACTGCCTCCTGGAACCCCTTCAAATGCCCCAGACAATTTGGCCCTCTCTGCTTTCCTGAGGACTCTATCCTCAAAAGCACCTTTTTTCACTTTCGGCGCTCTCTGGAGCAAAAAAGACAAACGTCCAGCTTTTGCTGCCACAGCAAAGGTGCCAGCGGGGAAAAGTGATGCTGGTCCTCACTGCCTCCTGGGACCCCTTCAAATGCCCCAGACAATTTGGCCCTCTCTGCTTTCCTGAGGACTCTATCCTCAAAAGCACCTTTTTTCACTTCCGGCGCAGTCTGGAGCAAAAAAGACAAACGTCCAGCTTTTGCTGCCACAGCAAAGGTGCCAGCGGGGAAAAGTGATGCTGGTCCTCACTGCCTCCTGGAACCCCTTCAAATGCCCCAGACAATTTGGCCCTCTCTGCTTTCCTGAGGACTTTATCCTCAAAAGCAGCTTTTTTCACTTTCAGCGCTCTCTGGAGCAAAAAAGACAAACGTCCAGCTTTTGCTGCCACAGCAAAGGTGCCAGCGGGGAAAAGTGATGCTGGTCCTCACTGCCTCCTGGAACCCCTTCAAATGCCCCAGACAATTTGGCCCTCTCTGCTTTCCTGCGCACTCTATCCGCAAAAGCACCTTTTTTCACTTCCGGCGCTCTCTGGAGCAAAAAAGACAAACGTCCAGCTTTTGCTGCCACAGCAAAGGTGCCAGCGGGGAAAAGTGATGCTGGTCCTCACTGCCTCCTGGAACCCCTTCAAATGCCCCAGACAATTTGGCCCTCTCTGCTTTCCTGAGGACTCTATCCTCAAAAGCACCTTTTTTCACTTTCGGCGCTCTCTGGAGCAAAAAAGACAAACGTCCAGCTTTTGCTGCCACAGCAAAGGTGCCAGCGGGGAAAAGTGATGCTGGTCCTCACTGCCTCCTGGAACCCCTTCAAATGCCCCAGACAATTTGGCCCTCTCTGCTTTCCTGAGGACTCTATCCTCAAAAGCACCTTTTTTCACTTTCGGCGCTCTCTGGAGCAAAAAAGACAAACGTCCAGCTTTTGCTGCCACAGCAAAGGTGCCAGCGGGGAAAAGTGATGCTGGTTCTCACTGCCTCCTGGAACCCCTTCAAATGCCCCAGACAATTTGGCCCTCTCTGCTTTCCTGAGGACTCTATCCTCAAAAGCAGCTTTTTTCACTTTCGGCGCTCTCTGGAGCAAAAAAGACAAACGTCCAGCTTTTGCTGCCACAGCAAAGGTGCCAGCGGGGAAAAGTGATGCTGGTCCTCACTGCCTCCTGGAACCCCTTCAAATGCCCCAGACAATTTGGCCCTCTCTGCTTTCCTGAGGACTCTATCCTCAAAAGCACCTTTTTTCACTTTCGGCGCTCTCTGGAGCAAAAAAGACAAACGTCCAGCTTTTGCTGCCACAGCAAAGGTGCCAGCGGGGAAAAGTGATGCTGGTCCTCACTGCCTCCTGGGACCCCTTCAAATGCCCCAGACAATTTGGCCCTCTCTGCTTTCCTGAGGACTCTATCCTCAAAAGCACCTTTTTTCACTTCCGGCGCAGTCTGGAGCAAAAAAGACAAACGTCCAGCTTTTGCTGCCACAGCAAAGGTGCCAGCGGGGAAAAGTGATGCTGGTCCTCACTGCCTCCTGGAACCCCTTCAAATGCCCCAGACAATTTGGCCCTCTCTGCTTTCCTGAGGACTTTATCCTCAAAAGCAGCTTTTTTCACTTTCAGCGCTCTCTGGAGCAAAAAAGACAAACGTCCAGCTTTTGCTGCCACAGCAAAGGTGCCAGCGGGGAAAAGTGATGCTGGTCCTCACTGCCTCCTGGAACCCCTTCAAATGCCCCAGACAATTTGGCCCTCTCTGCTTTCCTGCGCACTCTATCCGCAAAAGCACCTTTTTTCACTTCCGGCGCTCTCTGGAGCAAAAAAGACAAACGTCCAGCTTTTGCTGCCACAGCAAAGGTGCCAGCGGGGAAAAGTGATGCTGGTCCTCACTGCCTCCTGGAACCCCTTCAAATGCCCCAGACAATTTGGCCCTCTCTGCTTTCCTGAGGACTCTATCCTCAAAAGCACCTTTTTTCACTTCCGGCGCAGTCTGGAGCAAAAAAGACAAACGTCCAGCTTTTGCTGCCACAGCAAAGGTGCCAGCGGGGAAAAGTGATGCTGGTCCTCACTGCCTCCTGGAACCCCTTCAAATGCCCCAGACAATTTGGCCCTCTCTGCTTTCCTGAGGACTTTATCCTCAAAAGCAGCTTTTTTCACTTTCAGCGCTCTCTGGAGCAAAAAAGACAAACGTCCAGCTTCTGCTGCCACAGCAAAGGTGCCAGCGGGGAAAAGTGATGCTGGTCCTCACTGCCTCCTGGAACCCCTTCAAATGCCCCAGACAATTTGGCCCTCTCTGCTTTCCTGAGGACTCTATCCTCAAAAGCACCTTTTTTCACTTTCGGCGCTGTCTGGAGCAAAAAAGACAAACGTCCAGCTTTTGCTGCCACAGCAAAGGTGCCAGCGGGGAAAAGTGATGCTGGTCCTCACTGCCTCCTGGAACCCCTTCAAATGCCCCAGATAATTTGGCCCTCTCTGCTTTCCTGAGGACTCTATCCTCAAAAGCACTTTTTTTCACTTTCGGCGCTCTCTGGAGCAAAAAAGACAAACGTCCAGCTTTTGCTGCCACAGCAAAGGTGCCAGCGGGGAAAAGTGATGCTGGTTCTCACTGCCTCCTGGAACCCCTTCAAATGCCCCAGACAATTTGGCCCTCTCTGCTTTCCTGAGGACTCTATCCTCAAAAGCACCTTTTTTCACTTCCGGCGCAGTCTGGAGCAAAAAAGACAAACGTCCAGCTTTTGCTGCCACAGCAAAGGTGCCAGCGGGGAAAAGTGATGCTGGTCCTCACTGCCTCCTGGAACCCCTTCAAATGCCCCAGACAATTTGGCCCTCTCTGCTTTCCTGAGGACTTTATCCTCAAAAGCAGCTTTTTTCACTTTCGGCGCTCTCTGGAGCAAAAAAGACAAACGTCCAGCTTCTGCTGCCACAGCAAAGGTGCCAGCGGGGAAAAGTGATGCTGGTCCTCACTGCCTCCTGGAACCCCTTCAAATGCCCCAGACAATTTGGCCCTCTCTGCTTTCCTGAGGACTCTATCCTCAAAAGCACCTTTTTTCACTTTCGGCGCTCTCTGGAGCAAAAAAGACAAACGTCCAGCTTTTGCTGCCACAGCAAAAGTGCCAGCGGGGAAAAGTGATGCTGGTCCTCACTGCCTCCTGGAACCCCTTCAAATGCCCCAGACAATTTGGCCCTCTCTGCTTTCCTGAGGACTCTATCCTCAAAAGCACCTTTTTTCACTTCCGGCGCAGTCTGGAGCAAAAAAGACAAACGTCCAGCTTTTGCTGCCACAGCAAAGGTGCCAGCGGGGAAAAGTGATGCTGGTCCTCACTGCCTCCTGGAACCCCTTCAAATGCCCCAGACAATTTGGCCCTCTCTGCTTTCCTGAGGACTTTATCCTCAAAAGCAGCTTTTTTCACTTTCAGCGCTCTCTGGAGCAAAAAAGACAAACGTCCAGCTTCTGCTGCCACAGCAAAGGTGCCAGCGGGGAAAAGTGATGCTGGTCCTCACTGCCTCCTGGAACCCCTTCAAATGCCCCAGACAATTTGGCCCTCTCTGCTTTCCTGAGGACTCTATCCTCAAAAGCACCTTTTTTCACTTTCGGCGCTGTCTGGAGCAAAAAAGACAAACGTCCAGCTTTTGCTGCCACAGCAAAGGTGCCAGCGGGGAAAAGTGATGCTGGTCCTCACTGCCTCCTGGAATCCCTTCAAATGCCCCAGATAATTTGGCCCTCTCTGCTTTCCTGAGGACTCTATCCTCAAAAGCACTTTTTTTCACTTTCGGCGCTCTCTGGAGCAAAAAAGACAAACGTCCAGCTTTTGCTGCCACAGCAAAGGTGCCAGCGGGGAAAAGTGATGCTGGTTCTCACTGCCTCCTGGAACCCCTTCAAATGCCCCAGACAATTTGGCCCTCTCTGCTTTCCTGAGGACTCTATCCTCAAAAGCACCTTTTTTCACTTCCGGCGCAGTCTGGAGCAAAAAAGACAAACGTCCAGCTTTTGCTGCCACAGCAAAGGTGCCAGCGGGGAAAAGTGATGCTGGTCCTCACTGCCTCCTGGAACCCCTTCAAATGCCCCAGACAATTTGGCCCTCTCTGCTTTCCTGAGGACTTTATCCTCAAAAGCAGCTTTTTTCACTTTCGGCGCTCTCTGGAGCAAAAAAGACAAACGTCCAGCTTCTGCTGCCACAGCAAAGGTGCCAGCGGGGAAAAGTGATGCTGGTCCTCACTGCCTCCTGGAACCCCTTCAAATGCCCCAGACAATTTGGCCCTCTCTGCTTTCCTGAGGACTCTATCCTCAAAAGCACCTTTTTTCACTTTCGGCGCTGTCTGGAGCAAAAAAGACAAACGTCCAGCTTTTGCTGCCACAGCAAAGGTGCCAGCGGGGAAAAGTGATGCTGGTCCTCACTGCCTCCTGGAACCCCTTCAAATGCCCCAGATAATTTGGCCCTCTCTGCTTTCCTGAGGACTCTATCCTCAAAAGCACTTTTTTTCACTTTCGGCGCTCTCTGGAGCAAAAAAGACAAACGTCCAGCTTTTGCTGCCACAGCAAAGGTGCCAGCGGGGAAAAGTGATGCTGGTTCTCACTGCCTCCTGGAACCCCTTCAAATGCCCCAGACAATTTGGCCCTCTCTGCTTTCCTGAGGACTCTATCCTCAAAAGCACCTTTTTTCACTTCCGGCGCAGTCTGGAGCAAAAAAGACAAACGTCCAGCTTTTGCTGCCACAGCAAAGGTGCCAGCGGGGAAAAGTGATGCTGGTCCTCACTGCCTCCTGGAACCCCTTCAAATGCCCCAGACAATTTGGCCCTCTCTGTTTTCCTGAGGACTCTATCCTCAAAAGCAGCTTTTTTCACTTTCGGCGCTCTCTGGAGCAAAAAAGACAAACGTCCAGCTTTTGCTGCCACAGCAAAGGTGCCAGCGGGGAAAAGTGATGCTGGTCCTCACTGCCTCCTGGAACCCCTTCAAATGCCCCAGACAATTTGGCCCTCTCTGCTTTCCTGAGGACTCTATCCTCAAAAGCACCTTTTTTCACTTCCGGCGCAGTCTGGAGCAAAAAAGACAAACGTCCAGCTTTTGCTGCCACAGCAAAGGTGCCAGCGGGGAAAAGTGATGCTGGTCCTCACTGCCTCCTGGAACCCCTTCAAATGCCCCAGACAATTTGGCCCTCTCTGCTTTCCTGAGGACTTTATCCTCAAAAGCAGCTTTTTTCACTTTCAGCGCTCTCTGGAGCAAAAAAGACAAACGTCCAGCTTTTGCTGCCACAGCAAAAGTGCCAGCGGGGAAAAGTGATGCTGGTCCTCACTGCCTCCTGGGACCCCTTCAAATGCCCCAGACAATTTGGCCCTCTCTGCTTTCCTGAGGACTCTATCCTCAAAAGCACCTTTTTTCACTTTCGGCGCTGTCTGGAGCAAAAAAGACAAACGTCCAGCTTTTGCTGCCACAGCAAAGGTGCCAGCGGGGAAAAGTGATGCTGGTCCTCACTGCCTCCTGGAACCCCTTCAAATGCCCCAGACAATTTGGCCCTCTCTGCTTTCCTGAGGACTTTATCCTCAAAAGCAGCTTTTTTCACTTTCAGCGCTCTCTGGAGCAAAAAAAGACAAACGTCCAGCTTTTGCTGCCACAGCAAAGGTGCCAGCGGGGAAAAGTGATGCTGGTCCTCACTGCCTCCTGGGACCCCTTCAAATGCCCCAGACAATTTGGCCCTCTCTGCTTTCCTGCGCACTCTATCCGCAAAAGCACCTTTTTTCACTTCCGGCGCAGTCTGGAGCAAAAAAGACAAACGTCCAGCTTTTGCTGCCACAGCAAAGGTGCCAGCGGGGAAAAGTGATGCTGGTCCTCACTGCCTCCTGGAACCCCTTCAAATGCCCCAGACAATTTGGCCCTCTCTGCTTTCCTGAGGACTCTATCCTCAAAAGCACCTTTTTTCACTTTCGGCGCTCTCTGGAGCAAAAAAGACAAACGTCCAGCTTTTGCTGCCACAGCAAAAGTGCCAGCGGGGAAAAGTGATGCTGGTCCTCACTGCCTCCTGGAACCCCTTCAAATGCCCCAGACAATTTGGCCCTCTCTGCTTTCCTGAGGACTCTATCCTCAAAAGCACCTTTTTTCACTTTCGGCGCTCTCTGGAGCAAAAAAGACAAACGTCCAGCTTTTGCTGCCACAGCAAAGGTGCCAGCGGGGAAAAGTGATGCTGGTCCTCACTGCCTCCTGGAACCCCTTCAAATGCCCCAGACAATTTGGCCCTCTCTGCTTTCCTGAGGACTTTATCCTCAAAAGCAGCTTTTTTCACTTTCGGCGCTCTCTGGAGCAAAAAAGACAAACGTCCAGCTTTTGCTGCCACAGCAAAGGTGCCAGCGGGGAAAAGTGATGCTGGTCCTCACTGCCTCCTGGAACCCCTTCAAATGCCCCAGACAATTTGGCCCTCTCTGCTTTCCTGAGGACTCTATCCTCAAAAGCACCTTTTTTCACTTCCGGCGCAGTCTGGAGCAAAAAAGACAAACGTCCAGCTTTTGCTGCCACAGCAAAGGTGCCAGCGGGGAAAAGTGATGCTGGTCCTCACTGCCTCCTGGAACCCCTTCAAATGCCCCAGACAATTTGGCCCTCTCTGCTTTCCTGAGGACTTTATCCTCAAAAGCAGCTTTTTTCACTTTCGGCGCTCTCTGGAGCAAAAAAGACAAACGTCCAGCTTCTGCTGCCACAGCAAAGGTGCCAGCGGGGAAAAGTGATGCTGGTCCTCACTGCCTCCTGGAACCCCTTCAAATGCCCCAGACAATTTGGCCCTCTCTGCTTTCCTGAGGACTCTATCCTCAAAAGCACCTTTTTTCACTTTCGGCGCTGTCTGGAGCAAAAAAGACAAACGTCCAGCTTTTGCTGCCACAGCAAAGGTGCCAGCGGGGAAAAGTGATGCTGGTCCTCACTGCCTCCTGGAACCCCTTCAAATGCCCCAGACAATTTGGCCCTCTCTGCTTTCTTGAGGACTCTATCCTCAAAAGCACCTTTTTTCACTTTCGGCGCTCTCTGGAGCAAAAAAGACAAACGTCCAGCTTTTGCTGCCACAGCAAAGGTGCCAGCGGGGAAAAGTGATGCTGGTCCTCACTGCCTCCTGGAACCCCTTCAAATGCCCCAGACAATTTGGCCCTCTCTGCTTTCCTGAGGACTCTATCCTCAAAAGCACCTTTTTTCACTTCCGGCGCAGTCTGGAGCAAAAAAGACAAACGTCCAGCTTTTGCTGCCACAGCAAAGGTGCCAGCGGGGAAAAGTGATGCTGGTCCTCACTGCCTCCTGGAACCCCTTCAAATGCCCCAGACAATTTGGCCCTCTCTGCTTTCCTGAGGACTTTATCCTCAAAAGCAGCTTTTTTCACTTTCAGCGCTCTCTGGAGCAAAAAAGACAAACGTCCAGCTTTTGCTGCCACAGCAAAGGTGCCAGCGGGGAAAAGTGATGCTGGTCCTCACTGCCTCCTGGGACCCCTTCAAATGCCCCAGACAATTTGGCCCTCTCTGCTTTCCTGCGCACTCTATCCGCAAAAGCACCTTTTTTCACTTCCGGCGCTCTCTGGAGCAAAAAAGACAAACGTCCAGCTTTTGCTGCCACAGCAAAGGTGCCAGCGGGGAAAAGTGATGCTGGTCCTCACTGCCTCCTGGAACCCCTTCAAATGCCCCAGACAATTTGGCCCTCTCTGCTTTCCTGAGGACTCTATCCTCAAAAGCACCTTTTTTCACTTTCGGCGCTCTCTGGAGCAAAAAAGACAAACGTCCAGCTTTTGCTGCCACAGCAAAGGTGCCAGCGGGGAAAAGTGATGCTGGTCCTCACTGCCTCCTGGAACCCCTTCAAATGCCCCAGACAATTTGGCCCTCTCTGCTTTCCTGCGCACTCTATCCGCAAAAGCACCTTTTTTCACTTCCGGCGCTCTCTGGAGCAAAAAAGACAAACGTCCAGCTTTTGCTGCCACAGCAAAGGTGCCAGCGGGGAAAAGTGATGCTGGTCCTCACTGCCTCCTGGAACCCCTTCAAATGCCCCAGACAATTTGGCCCTCTCTGCTTTCCTGAGGACTCTATCCTCAAAAGCACCTTTTTTCACTTTCGGCGCTCTCTGGAGCAAAAAAGACAAACGTCCAGCTTTTGCTGCCACAGCAAAAGTGCCAGCGGGGAAAAGTGATGCTGGTCCTCACTGCCTCCTGGAACCCCTTCAAATGCCCCAGACAATTTGGCCCTCTCTGCTTTCCTGAGGACTCTATCCTCAAAAGCACCTTTTTTCACTTCCGGCGCAGTCTGGAGCAAAAAAGACAAACGTCCAGCTTTTGCTGCCACAGCAAAGGTGCCAGCGGGGAAAAGTGATGCTGGTCCTCACTGCCTCCTGGAACCCCTTCAAATGCCCCAGACAATTTGGCCCTCCCTCTCTGCTTTCCTGAGGACTTTATCCTCAAAAGCAGCTTTTTTCACTTTCGGCGCTCTCTGGAGCAAAAAAGACAAAGGTCCAGCTTCTGCTGCCACAGCAAAGGTGCCAGCGGGGAAAAGTGATGCTGGTCCTCACTGCCTCCTGGAACCCCTTCAAATGCCCCAGACAATTTGGCCCTCTCTGCTTTCCTGAGGACTCTATCCTCAAAAGCACCTTTTTTCACTTTCGGCGCTCTCTGGAGCAAAAAAGACAAACGTCCAGCTTTTGCTGCCACAGCAAAGGTGCCAGCGGGGAAAAGTGATGCTGGTCCTCACTGCCTCCTGGAACCCCTTCAAATGCCCCAGATAATTTGGCCCTCTCTGCTTTCCTGAGGACTCTATCCTCAAAAGCACTTTTTTTCACTTTCGGCGCTCTCTGGAGCAAAAAAGACAAACGTCCAGCTTTTGCTGCCACAGCAAAGGTGCCAGCGGGGAAAAGTGATGCTGGTTCTCACTGCCTCCTGGAACCCCTTCAAATGCCCCAGACAATTTGGCCCTCTCTGCTTTCCTGAGGACTCTATCCTCAAAAGCACCTTTTTTCACTTCCGGCGCAGTCTGGAGCAAAAAAGACAAACGTCCAGCTTTTGCTGCCACAGCAAAGGTGCCAGCGGGGAAAAGTGATGCTGGTCCTCACTGCCTCCTGGAACCCCTTCAAATGCCCCAGACAATTTGGCCCTCTCTGCTTTCCTGAGGACTCTATCCTCAAAAGCAGCTTTTTTCACTTTCGGCGCTCTCTGGAGCAAAAAAGACAAACGTCCAGCTTTTGCTGCCACAGCAAAGGTGCCAGCGGGGAAAAGTGATGCTGGTCCTCACTGCCTCCTGGAACCCCTTCAAATGCCCCAGACAATTTGGCCCTCTCTGCTTTCCTGAGGACTCTATCCTCAAAAGCACCTTTTTTCACTTCCGGCGCAGTCTGGAGCAAAAAAGACAAACGTCCAGCTTTTGCTGCCACAGCAAAGGTGCCAGCGGGGAAAAGTGATGCTGGTCCTCACTGCCTCCTGGAACCCCTTCAAATGCCCCAGACAATTTGGCCCTCTCTGCTTTCCTGAGGACTCTATCCTCAAAAGCACCTTTTTTCACTTCCGGCGCAGTCTGGAGCAAAAAAGACAAACGTCCAGCTTTTGCTGCCACAGCAAAGGTGCCAGCGGGGAAAAGTGATGCTGGTCCTCACTGCCTCCTGGAACCCCTTCAAATGCCCCAGACAATTTGGCCCTCTCTGCTTTCCTGAGGACTTTATCCTCAAAAGCAGCTTTTTTCACTTTCGGCGCTCTCTGGAGCAAAAAAGACAAACGTCCAGCTTTTGCTGCCACAGCAAAGGTGCCAGCAGGGAAAAGTGATGCTGGTCCTCACTGCCTCCTGGAACCCCTTCAAATGCCCCAGACAATTTGGCCCTCTCTGCTTTCCTGAGGACTCTATCCTCAAAAGCACCTTTTTTCACTTCCGGCGCAGTCTGGAGCAAAAAAGACAAACGTCCAGCTTTTGCTGCCACAGCAAAGGTGCCAGCGGGGAAAAGTGATGCTGGTCCTCACTGCCTCCTGGAACCCCTTCAAATGCCCCAGACAATTTGGCCCTCTCTGCTTTCCTGAGGACTTTATCCTCAAAAGCAGCATTTTTCACTTTCGGCGCTCTCTGGAGCAAAAAAGACAAACGTCCAGCTTCTGCTGCCACAGCAAAGGTGCCAGCGGGGAAAAGTGATGCTGGTCCTCACTGCCTCCTGGAACCCCTTCAAATGCCCCAGACAATTTGGCCCTCTCTGCTTTCCTGAGGACTCTATCCTCAAAAGCACCTTTTTTCACTTTCGGCGCTGTCTGGAGCAAAAAAGACAAACGTCCAGCTTTTGCTGCCACAGCAAAGGTGCCAGCGGGGAAAAGTGATGCTGGTCCTCACTGCCTCCTGGAACCCCTTCAAATGCCCCAGACAATTTGGCCCTCTCTGCTTTCCTGAGGACTCTATCCTCAAAAGCACCTTTTTTCACTTTCGGCGCTGTCTGGAGCAAAAAAGACAAACGTCCAGCTTTTGCTGCCACAGCAAAGGTGCCAGCGGGGAAAAGTGATGCTGGTCCTCACTGCCTCCTGGAACCCCTTCAAATGCCCCAGACAATTTGGCCCTCTCTGCTTTCCTGAGGACTCTATCCTCAAAAGCACCTTTTTTCACTTCCGGCGCAGTCTGGAGCAAAAAAGACAAACGTCCAGCTTTTGCTGCCACAGCAAAGGTGCCAGCGGGGAAAAGTGATGCTGGTCCTCACTGCCTCCTGGAACCCCTTCAAATGCCCCAGACAATTTGGCCCTCTCTGCTTTCCTGAGGACTTTATCCTCAAAAGCAGCTTTTTTCACTTTCAGCGCTCTCTGGAGCAAAAAAGACAAACGTCCAGCTTTTGCTGCCACAGCAAAGGTGCCAGCGGGGAAAAGTGATGCTGGTCCTCACTGCCTCCTGGGACCCCTTCAAATGCCCCAGACAATTTGGCCCTCTCTGCTTTCCTGCGCACTCTATCCGCAAAAGCACCTTTTTTCACTTCCGGCGCTCTCTGGAGCAAAAAAGACAAACGTCCAGCTTTTGCTGCCACAGCAAAGGTGCCAGCGGGGAAAAGTGATGCTGGTCCTCACTGCCTCCTGGAACCCCTTCAAATGCCCCAGACAATTTGGCCCTCTCTGCTTTCCTGAGGACTCTATCCTCAAAAGCACCTTTTTTCACTTTCGGCGCTCTCTGGAGCAAAAAAGACAAACGTCCAGCTTTTGCTGCCACAGCAAAAGTGCCAGCGGGGAAAAGTGATGCTGGTCCTCACTGCCTCCTGGAACCCCTTCAAATGCCCCAGACAATTTGGCCCTCTCTGCTTTCCTGCGCACTCTATCCTCAAAAGCAGCTTTTTTCACTTTCGGCGCTCTCTGGAGCAAAAAAGACAAACGTCCAGCTTCTGCTGCCACAGCAAAGGTGCCAGCGGGGAAAAGTGATGCTGGTCCTCACTGCCTCCTGGAACCCCTTCAAATGCCCCAGACAATTTGGCCCTCTCTGCTTTCCTGAGGACTCTATCCTCAAAAGCACCTTTTTTCACTTTCGGCGCTGTCTGGAGCAAAAAAGACAAACGTCCAGCTTTTGCTGCCACAGCAAAGGTGCCAGCGGGGAAAAGTGATGCTGGTCCTCACTGCCTCCTGGAACCCCTTCAAATGCCCCAGATAATTTGGCCCTCTCTGCTTTCCTGAGGACTCTATCCTCAAAAGCACTTTTTTTCACTTTCGGCGCTCTCTGGAGCAAAAAAGACAAACGTCCAGCTTTTGCTGCCACAGCAAAGGTGCCAGCGGGGAAAAGTGATGCTGGTTCTCACTGCCTCCTGGAACCCCTTCAAATGCCCCAGACAATTTGGCCCTCTCTGCTTTCCTGAGGACTCTATCCTCAAAAGCACCTTTTTTCACTTCCGGCGCAGTCTGGAGCAAAAAAGACAAACGTCCAGCTTTTGCTGCCACAGCAAAGGTGCCAGCGGGGAAAAGTGATGCTGGTCCTCACTGCCTCCTGGAACCCCTTCAAATGCCCCAGACAATTTGGCCCTCTCTGCTTTCCTGAGGACTTTATCCTCAAAAGCAGCTTTTTTCACTTTCGGCGCTCTCTGGAGCAAAAAAGACAAACGTCCAGCTTCTGCTGCCACAGCAAAGGTGCCAGCGGGGAAAAGTGATGCTGGTCCTCACTGCCTCCTGGAACCCCTTCAAATGCCCCAGACAATTTGGCCCTCTCTGCTTTCCTGAGGACTCTATCCTCAAAAGCACCTTTTTTCACTTTCGGCGCTCTCTGGAGCAAAAAAGACAAACGTCCAGCTTTTGCTGCCACAGCAAAGGTGCCAGCGGGGAAAAGTGATGCTGGTCCTCACTGCCTCCTGGAACCCCTTCAAATGCCCCAGACAATTTGGCCCTCTCTGCTTTCCTGAGGACTCTATCCTCAAAAGCACCTTTTTTCACTTTCGGCGCTCTCTGGAGCAAAAAAGACAAACGTCCAGCTTTTGCTGCCACAGCAAAGGTGCCAGCGGGGAAAAGTGATGCTGGTCCTCACTGCCTCCTGGAACCCCTTCAAATGCCCCAGACAATTTGGCCCTCTCTGCTTTCCTGAGGACTCTATCCTCAAAAGCACCTTTTTTCACTTCCGGCGCAGTCTGGAGCAAAAAAGACAAACGTCCAGCTTTTGCTGCCACAGCAAAGGTGCCAGCAGGGAAAAGTGATGCTGGTCCTCACTGCCTCCTGGAACCCCTTCAAATGCCCCAGACAATTTGGCCCTCTCTGCTTTCCTGAGGACTTTATCCTCAAAAGCAGCTTTTTTCACTTTCAGCGCTCTCTGGAGCAAAAAAGACAAACGTCCAGCTTTTGCTGCCACAGCAAAAGTGCCAGCGGGGAAAAGTGATGCTGGTCCTCACTGCCTCCTGGAACCCCTTCAAATGCCCCAGACAATTTGGCCCTCTCTGCTTTCCTGAGGACTCTATCCTCAAAAGCACCTTTTTTCACTTTCGGCGCTGTCTGGAGCAAAAAAGACAAACGTCCAGCTTTTGCTGCCACAGCAAAGGTGCCAGCGGGGAAAAGTGATGCTGGTCCTCACTGCCTCCTGGAACCCCTTCAAATGCCCCAGACAATTTGGCCCTCTCTGCTTTCCTGAGGACTTTATCCTCAAAAGCAGCTTTTTTCACTTTCGGCGCTCTCTGGAGCAAAAAAGACAAACGTCCAGCTTTTGCTGCCACAGCAAAGGTGCCAGCGGGGAAAAGTGATGCTGGTCCTCACTGCCTCCTGGAACCCCTTCAAATGCCCCAGACAATTTGGCCCTCTCTGCTTTCCTGAGGACTCTATCCTCAAAAGCACCTTTTTTCACTTTCGGCGCTCTCTGGAGCAAAAAAGACAAACGTCCAGCTTTTGCTGCCACAGCAAAAGTGCCAGCGGGGAAAAGTGATGCTGGTCCTCACTGCCTCCTGGAACCCCTTCAAATGCCCCAGACAATTTGGCCCTCTCTGCTTTCCTGCGCACTCTATCCGCAAAAGCACCTTTTTTCACTTCCGGCGCTCTCTGGAGCAAAAAAGACAAACGTCCAGCTTTTGCTGCCACAGCAAAGGTGCCAGCGGGGAAAAGTGATGCTGGTCCTCACTGCCTCCTGGAACCCCTTCAAATGCCCCAGACAATTTGTCCCTCTCTGCTTTCCTGAGGACTCTATCCTCAAAAGCACCTTTTTTCACTTTCGGCGCTCTCTGGAGCAAAAAAGACAAACGTCCAGCTTTTGCTGCCACAGCAAAAGTGCCAGCGGGGAAAAGTGATGCTGGTCCTCACTGCCTCCTGGAACCCCTTCAAATGCCCCAGACAATTTGGCCCTCTCTGCTTTCCTGAGGACTCTATCCTCAAAAGCACCTTTTTTCACTTTCAGCGCTCTCTGGAGCAAAAAAGACAAACGTCCAGCTTTTGCTGCCACAGCAAAGGTGCCAGCGGGAAAAGTGATGCTGGTCCTCACTGCCTCCTGGAACCCCTTCAAATGCCCCAGACAATTTGGCCCTCTCTGCTTTCCTGAGGACTTTATCCTCAAAAGCAGCTTTTTTCACTTTCGGCGCTCTCTGGAGCAAAAAAAGACAAACGTCCAGCTTCTGCTGCCACAGCAAAGGTGCCAGCGGGGAAAGTGATGCTGGTCCTCACTGCCTCCTGGAACCCCTTCAAATGCCCCAGACAATTTGGCCCTCTCTGCTTTCCTGAGGACTCTATCCTCAAAAGCACCTTTTTTCACTTTCGGCGCTGTCTGGAGCAAAAAAGACAAACGTCCAGCTTTTGCTGCCACAGCAAAGGTGCCAGCGGGGAAAAGTGATGCTGGTCCTCACTGCCTCCTGGAACCCCTTCAAATGCCCCAGATAATTTGGCCCTCTCTGCTTTCCTGAGGACTCTATCCTCAAAAGCACTTTTTTCACTTTCGGCGCTCTCTGGAGCAAAAAAGACAAACGTCCAGCTTTTGCTGCCACAGCAAAGGTGCCAGCGGGGAAAAGTGATGCTGGTTCTCACTGCCTCCTGGAACCCCTTCAAATGCCCCAGACAATTTGGCCCTCTCTGCTTTCCTGAGGACTCTATCCTCAAAAGCACCTTTTTTCACTTCCGGCGCAGTCTGGAGCAAAAAGACAAACGTCCAGCTTTTGCTGCCACAGCAAAGGTGCCAGCGGGGAAAGTGATGCTGGTCCTCACTGCCTCCTGGAACCCCTTCAAATGCCCCAGACAATTTGGCCCTCTCTGCTTTCCTGAGGACTTTATCCTCAAAAGCAGCTTTTTTCACTTTCGGCGCTCTCTGGAGCAAAAAAGACAAACGTCCAGCTTCTGCTGCCACAGCAAAGGTGCCAGCGGGGAAAAGTGATGCTGGTCCTCACTGCCTCCTGGAACCCCTTCAAATGCCCCAGACAATTTGGCCCTCTCTGCTTTCCTGAGGACTCTATCCTCAAAAGCACCTTTTTTCACTTTCGGCGCTCTCTGGAGCAAAAAAGACAAACGTCCAGCTTTTGCTGCCACAGCAAAGGTGCCAGCGGGGAAAAGTGATGCTGGTCCTCACTGCCTCCTGGAACCCCTTCAAATGCCCCAGACAATTTGGCCCTCTCTGCTTTCCTGAGGACTCTATCCTCAAAAGCACCTTTTTCACTTTCGGCGCTCTCTGGAGCAAAAAAGACAAACGTCCAGCTTTTGCTGCCACAGCAAAGGTGCCAGCGGGGAAAAGTGATGCTGGTCCTCACTGCCTCCTGGACCCCTTCAAATGCCCCAGACAATTTGGCCCTCTCTGCTTTCCTGAGGACTCTATCCTCAAAAGCACCTTTTTTCACTTCCGGCGCAGTCTGGAGCAAAAAAGACAAACGTCCAGCTTTTGCTGCCACAGCAAAGGTGCCAGCAGGGAAAAGTGATGCTGGTCCTCACTGCCTCCTGGAACCCCTTCAAATGCCCCAGACAATTTGGCCCTCTCTGCTTTCCTGAGGACTTTATCCTCAAAAGCAGCTTTTTTCACTTTCAGCGCTCTCTGGAGCAAAAAAGACAAACGTCCAGCTTTTGCTGCCACAGCAAAAGTGCCAGCGGGGAAAAGTGATGCTGGTCCTCACTGCCTCCTGGGACCCCTTCAAATGCCCCAGACAATTTGGCCCTCTCTGCTTTCCTGAGGACTCTATCCTCAAAAGCACCTTTTTTCACTTTCGGCGCTGTCTGGAGCAAAAAAGACAAACGTCCAGCTTTTGCTGCCACAGCAAAGGTGCCAGCGGGGAAAAGTGATGCTGGTCCTCACTGCCTCCTGGAACCCCTTCAAATGCCCCAGACAATTTGGCCCTCTCTGCTTTCCTGAGGACTTTATCCTCAAAAGCAGCTTTTTTCACTTTCAGCGCTCTCTGGAGCAAAAAAGACAAACGTCCAGCTTTTGCTGCCACAGCAAAGGTGCCAGCGGGGAAAAGTGATGCTGGTCCTCACTGCCTCCTGGGACCCCTTCAAATGCCCCAGACAATTTGGCCCTCTCTGCTTTCCTGCGCACTCTATCCGCAAAAGCACCTTTTTTCACTTCCGGCGCTCTCTGGAGCAAAAAAGACAAACGTCCAGCTTTTGCTGCCACAGCAAAGGTGCCAGCGGGGAAAAGTGATGCTGGTCCTCACTGCCTCCTGGAACCCCTTCAAATGCCCCAGACAATTTGGCCCTCTCTGCTTTCCTGAGGACTCTATCCTCAAAAGCACCTTTTTTCACTTTCGGCGCTCTCTGGAACAAAAAAGACAAACGTCCAGCTTTTGCTGCCACAGCAAAGGTGCCAGCGGGGAAAAGTGATGCTGGTCCTCACTGCCTCCTGGAACCCCTTCAAATGCCCCAGACAATTTGGCCCTCTCTGCTTTCCTGAGGACTCTATCCTCAAAAGCACCTTTTTTCACTTCCGGCGCAGTCTGGAGCAAAAAAGACAAACGTCCAGCTTTTGCTGCCACAGCAAAGGTGCCAGCGGGGAAAAGTGATGCTGGTCCTCACTGCCTCCTGGAACCCCTTCAAATGCCCCAGACAATTTGGCCCTCTCTGCTTTCCTGAGGACTTTATCCTCAAAAGCAGCTTTTTTCACTTTCGGCGCTCTCTGGAGCAAAAAAGACAAACGTCCAGCTTCTGCTGCCACAGCAAAGGTGCCAGCGGGGAAAAGTGATGCTGGTCCTCACTGCCTCCTGGAACCCCTTCAAATGCCCCAGACAATTTGGCCCTCTCTGCTTTCCTGAGGACTCTATCCTCAAAAGCACCTTTTTTCACTTTCGGCGCTGTCTGGAGCAAAAAAGACAAACGTCCAGCTTTTGCTGCCACAGCAAAGGTGCCAGCGGGGAAAAGTGATGCTGGTCCTCACTGCCTCCTGGAACCCCTTCAAATGCCCCAGACAATTTGGCCCTCTCTGCTTTCCTGAGGACTCTATCCTCAAAAGCACCTTTTTTCACTTTCGGCGCTCTCTGGAGCAAAAAAGACAAACGTCCAGCTTTTGCTGCCACAGCAAAGGTGCCAGCGGGGAAAAGTGATGCTGGTTCTCACTGCCTCCTGGAACCCCTTCAAATGCCCCAGACAATTTGGCCCTCTCTGCTTTCCTGAGGACTCTATCCTCAAAAGCACCTTTTTTCACTTCCGGCGCAGTCTGGAGCAAAAAAGACAAACGTCCAGCTTTTGCTGCCACAGCAAAGGTGCCAGCGGGGAAAAGTGATGCTGGTCCTCACTGCCTCCTGGAACCCCTTCAAATGCCCCAGACAATTTGGCCCTCTCTGCTTTCCTGAGGACTTTATCCTCAAAAGCAGCTTTTTTCACTTTCAGCGCTCTCTGGAGCAAAAAAGACAAACGTCCAGCTTTTGCTGCCACAGCAAAAGTGCCAGCGGGGAAAAGTGATGCTGGTCCTCACTGCCTCCTGGGACCCCTTCAAATGCCCCAGACAATTTGGCCCTCTCTGCTTTCCTGAGGACTCTATCCTCAAAAGCACCTTTTTTCACTTTCAGCGCTCTCTGGAGCAAAAAAGACAAACGTCCAGCTTTTGCTGCCACAGCAAAGGTGCCAGCGGGGAAAAGTGATGCTGGTCCTCACTGCCTCCTGGGACCCCTTCAAATGCCCCAGACAATTTGGCCCTCTCTGCTTTCCTGAGGACTCTATCCTCAAAAGCACCTTTTTTCACTTCCAGCGCAGTCTGGAGCAAAAAAGACAAACGTCCAGCTTTTGCTGCCACAGCAAAGGTGCCAGCGGGGAAAAGTGATGCTGGTCCTCACTGCCTCCTGGAACCCCTTCAAATGCCCCAGACAATTTGTCCCTCTCTGCTTTCCTGAGGACTTTATCCTCAAAAGCAGCTTTTTTCACTTTCAGCGCTCTCTGGAGCAAAAAAGACAAACGTCCAGCTTTTGCTGCCACAGCAAAAGTGCCAGCGGGGAAAAGTGATGCTGGTCCTCACTGCCTCCTGGGACCCCTTCAAATGCCCCAGACAATTTGGCCCTCTCTGCTTTCCTGAGGACTCTATCCTCAAAAGCACCTTTTTTCACTTCCGGCGCAGTCTGGAGCAAAAAAGACAAACGTCCAGCTTTTGCTGCCACAGCAAAGGTGCCAGCGGGGAAAAGTGATGCTGGTCCTCACTGCCTCCTGGAACCCCTTCAAATGCCCCAGACAATTTGGCCCTCTCTGCTTTCCTGAGGACTTTATCCTCAAAAGCAGCTTTTTTCACTTTCAGCGCTCTCTGGAGCAAAAAAGACAAACGTCCAGCTTTTGCTGCCACAGCAAAGGTGCCAGCGGGGAAAAGTGATGCTGGTCCTCACTGCCTCCTGGGACCCCTTCAAATGCCCCAGACAATTTGGCCCTCTCTGCTTTCCTGCGCACTCTATCCGCAAAAGCACCTTTTTTCACTTCCGGCGCTCTCTGGAGCAAAAAAGACAAACGTCCAGCTTTTGCTGCCACAGCAAAGGTGCCAGCGGGGAAAAGTGATGCTGGTCCTCACTGCCTCCTGGAACCCCTTCAAATGCCCCAGACAATTTGGCCCTCTCTGCTTTCCTGAGGACTCTATCCTCAAAAGCACCTTTTTTCACTTTCGGCGCTCTCTGGAGCAAAAAAGACAAACGTCCAGCTTTTGCTGCCACAGCAAAAGTGCCAGCGGGGAAAAGTGATGCTGGTCCTCACTGCCTCCTGGAACCCCTTCAAATGCCCCAGACAATTTGGCCCTCTCTGCTTTCCTGAGGACTTTATCCTCAAAAGCAGCTTTTTTCACTTTCAGCGCTCTCTGGAGCAAAAAAGACAAACGTCCAGCTTTTGCTGCCACAGCAAAGGTGCCAGCGGGGAAAAGTGATGCTGGTCCTCACTGCCTCCTGGGACCCCTTCAAATGCCCCAGACAATTTGGCCCTCTCTGCTTTCCTGCGCACTCTATCCGCAAAAGCACCTTTTTTCACTTCCGGCGCTCTCTGGAGCAAAAAAGACAAACGTCCAGCTTTTGCTGCCACAGCAAAGGTGCCAGCGGGGAAAAGTGATGCTGGTCCTCACTGCCTCCTGGAACCCCTTCAAATGCCCCAGACAATTTGGCCCTCTCTGCTTTCCTGAGGACTCTATCCTCAAAAGCACCTTTTTTCACTTTCGGCGCTCTCTGGAGCAAAAAAGACAAACGTCCAGCTTTTGCTGCCACAGCAAAAGTGCCAGCGGGGAAAAGTGATGCTGGTCCTCACTGCCTCCTGGAACCCCTTCAAATGCCCCAGACAATTTGGCCCTCTCTGCTTTCCTGAGGACTCTATCCTCAAAAGCACCTTTTTTCACTTTCGGCGCTCTCTGGAGCAAAAAAGACAAACGTCCAGCTTTTGCTGCCACAGCAAAGGTGCCAGCGGGGAAAAGTGATGCTGGTCCTCACTGCCTCCTGGAACCCCTTCAAATGCCCCAGACAATTTGGCCCTCTCTGCTTTCCTGAGGACTTTATCCTCAAAAGCAGCTTTTTTCACTTTCGGCGCTCTCTGGAGCAAAAAAGACAAACGTCCAGCTTCTGCTGCCACAGCAAAGGTGCCAGCGGGGAAAAGTGATGCTGGTCCTCACTGCCTCCTGGAACCCCTTCAAATGCCCCAGACAATTTGGCCCTCTCTGCTTTCCTGAGGACTCTATCCTCAAAAGCACCTTTTTTCACTTTCGGCGCTCTCTGGAGCAAAAAAGACAAACGTCCAGCTTTTGCTGCCACAGCAAAGGTGCCAGCGGGGAAAAGTGATGCTGGTCCTCACTGCCTCCTGGAACCCCTTCAAATGCCCCAGACAATTTGGCCCTCTCTGCTTTCCTGAGGACTCTATCCTCAAAAGCACCTTTTTTCACTTCCGGCGCAGTCTGGAGCAAAAAAGACAAACGTCCAGCTTTTGCTGCCACAGCAAAGGTGCCAGCAGGGAAAAGTGATGCTGGTCCTCACTGCCTCCTGGAACCCCTTCAAATGCCCCAGACAATTTGGCCCTCTCTGCTTTCCTGAGGACTTTATCCTCAAAAGCAGCTTTTTTCACTTTCAGCGCTCTCTGGAGCAAAAAAGACAAACGTCCAGCTTTTGCTGCCACAGCAAAAGTGCCAGCGGGGAAAAGTGATGCTGGTCCTCACTGCCTCCTGGGACCCCTTCAAATGCCCCAGACAATTTGGCCCTCTCTGCTTTCCTGAGGACTCTATCCTCAAAAGCACCTTTTTTCACTTTCGGCGCTGTCTGGAGCAAAAAAGACAAACGTCCAGCTTTTGCTGCCACAGCAAAGGTGCCAGCGGGGAAAAGTGATGCTGGTCCTCACTGCCTCCTGGAACCCCTTCAAATGCCCCAGACAATTTGGCCCTCTCTGCTTTCCTGAGGACTTTATCCTCAAAAGCAGCTTTTTTCACTTTCAGCGCTCTCTGGAGCAAAAAAGACAAACGTCCAGCTTTTGCTGCCACAGCAAAGGTGCCAGCGGGGAAAAGTGATGCTGGTCCTCACTGCCTCCTGGGACCCCTTCAAATGCCCCAGACAATTTGGCCCTCTCTGCTTTCCTGCGCACTCTATCCGCAAAAGCACCTTTTTTCACTTCCGGCGCTCTCTGGAGCAAAAAGACAAACGTCCAGCTTTTGCTGCCACAGCAAAGGTGCCAGCGGGGAAAAGTGATGCTGGTCCTCACTGCCTCCTGGAACCCCTTCAAATGCCCCAGACAATTTGGCCCTCTCTGCTTTCCTGAGGACTCTATCCTCAAAAGCACCTTTTTTCACTTTCGGCGCTCTTTGGAACAAAAAAGACAAACGTCCAGCTTTTGCTGCCACAGCAAAGGTGCCAGCGGGGAAAAGTGATGCTGGTCCTCACTGCCTCCTGGAACCCCTTCAAATGCCCCAGACAATTTGGCCCTCTCTGCTTTCCTGAGGACTCTATCCTCAAAAGCACCTTTTTTCACTTCCGGCGCAGTCTGGAGCAAAAAAGACAAACGTCCAGCTTTTGCTGCCACAGCAAAGGTGCCAGCGGGGAAAAGTGATGCTGGTCCTCACTGCCTCCTGGAACCCCTTCAAATGCCCCAGACAATTTGGCCCTCTCTGCTTTCCTGAGGACTTTATCCTCAAAAGCAGCTTTTTTCACTTTCGGCGCTCTCTGGAGCAAAAAAGACAAACGTCCAGCTTCTGCTGCCACAGCAAAGGTGCCAGCGGGGAAAAGTGATGCTGGTCCTCACTGCCTCCTGGAACCCCTTCAAATGCCCCAGACAATTTGGCCCTCTCTGCTTTCCTGAGGACTCTATCCTCAAAAGCACCTTTTTTCACTTTCGGCGCTGTCTGGAGCAAAAAAGACAAACGTCCAGCTTTTGCTGCCACAGCAAAGGTGCCAGCGGGGAAAAGTGATGCTGGTCCTCACTGCCTCCTGGAACCCCTTCAAATGCCCCAGACAATTTGGCCCTCTCTGCTTTCCTGAGGACTCTATCCTCAAAAGCACCTTTTTTCACTTCCGGCGCAGTCTGGAGCAAAAAGACAAACGTCCAGCTTTTGCTGCCACAGCAAAGGTGCCAGCGGGGAAAAGTGATGCTGGTCCTCACTGCCTCCTGGAACCCCTTCAAATGCCCCAGACAATTTGGCCCTCTCTGCTTTCCTGAGGACTTTATCCTCAAAAGCAGCTTTTTTCACTTTCAGCGCTCTCTGGAGCAAAAAAGACAAACGTCCAGCTTTTGCTGCCACAGCAAAAGTGCCAGCGGGGAAAAGTGATGCTGGTCCTCACTGCCTCCTGGGACCCCTTCAAATGCCCCAGACAATTTGGCCCTCTCTGCTTTCCTGAGGACTCTATCCTCAAAAGCACCTTTTTTCACTTCCGGCGCAGTCTGGAGCAAAAAAGACAAACGTCCAGCTTTTGCTGCCACAGCAAAGGTGCCAGCGGGGAAAAGTGATGCTGGTCCTCACTGCCTCCTGGAACCCCTTCAAATGCCCCAGACAATTTGGCCCTCTCTGCTTTCCTGAGGACTTTATCCTCAAAAGCAGCTTTTTTCACTTTCAGCGCTCTCTGGAGCAAAAAAGACAAACGTCCAGCTTTTGCTGCCACAGCAAAGGTGCCAGCGGGGAAAAGTGATGCTGGTCCTCACTGCCTCCTGGGACCCCTTCAAATGCCCCAGACAATTTGGCCCTCTCTGCTTTCCTGCGCACTCTATCCGCAAAAGCACCTTTTTTCACTTCCGGCGCTCTCTGGAGCAAAAAAGACAAACGTCCAGCTTTTGCTGCCACAGCAAAGGTGCCAGCGGGGAAAAGTGATGCTGGTCCTCACTGCCTCCTGGAACCCCTTCAAATGCCCCAGACAATTTGGCCCTCTCTGCTTTCCTGAGGACTCTATCCTCAAAAGCACCTTTTTTCACTTTCGGCGCTCTCTGGAGCAAAAAAGACAAACGTCCAGCTTTTGCTGCCACAGCAAAAGTGCCAGCGGGGAAAAGTGATGCTGGTCCTCACTGCCTCCTGGAACCCCTTCAAATGCCCCAGACAATTTGGCCCTCTCTGCTTTCCTGAGGACTTTATCCTCAAAAGCAGCTTTTTTCACTTTCAGCGCTCTCTGGAGCAAAAAAGACAAACGTCCAGCTTTTGCTGCCACAGCAAAGGTGCCAGCGGGGAAAAGTGATGCTGGTTCTCACTGCCTCCTGGAACCCCTTCAAATGCCCCAGACAATTTGGCCCTCTCTGCTTTCCTGCGCACTCTATCCGCAAAAGCACCTTTTTTCACTTCCGGCGCTCTCTGGAACAAAAAAGACAAACGTCCAGCTTTTGCTGCCACAGCAAAGGTGCCAGCGGGGAAAAGTGATGCTGGTCCTCACTGCCTCCTGGAACCCCTTCAAATGCCCCAGACAATTTGGCCCTCTCTGCTTTCCTGAGGACTCTATCCTCAAAAGCACCTTTTTTCACTTTCGGCGCTCTCTGGAGCAAAAAAGACAAACGTCCAGCTTTTGCTGCCACAGCAAAAGTGCCAGCGGGGAAAAGTGATGCTGGTCCTCACTGCCTCCTGGAACCCCTTCAAATGCCCCAGACAATTTGGCCCTCTCTGCTTTCCTGAGGACTCTATCCTCAAAAGCACCTTTTTTCACTTTCGGCGCTCTCTGGAGCAAAAAAGACAAACGTCCAGCTTTTGCTGCCACAGCAAAGGTGCCAGCGGGAAAGTGATGCTGGTCCTCACTGCCTCCTGGAACCCCTTCAAATGCCCCAGACAATTTGGCCCTCTCTGCTTTCCTGAGGACTTTATCCTCAAAAGCAGCTTTTTTCACTTTCGGCGCTCTCTGGAGCAAAAAAGACAAACGTCCAGCTTCTGCTGCCACAGCAAAGGTGCCAGCGGGGAAAAGTGATGCTGGTCCTCACTGCCTCCTGGAACCCCTTCAAATGCCCCAGACAATTTGGCCCTCTCTGCTTTCCTGAGGACTCTATCCTCAAAAGCACCTTTTTTCACTTTCGGCGCTCTCTGGAGCAAAAAAGACAAACGTCCAGCTTTTGCTGCCACAGCAAAGGTGCCAGCGGGGAAAAGTGATGCTGGTCCTCACTGCCTCCTGGAACCCCTTCAAATGCCCCAGACAATTTGGCCCTCTCTGCTTTCCTGAGGACTCTATCCTCAAAAGCACTTTTTTTCACTTTCGGCGCTCTCTGGAGCAAAAAAGACAAACGTCCAGCTTTTGCTGCCACAGCAAAGGTGCCAGCGGGGAAAAGTGATGCTGGTTCTCACTGCCTCCTGGAACCCCTTCAAATGCCCCAGACAATTTGGCCCTTTCTGCTTTCCTGCGCACTCTATCCGCAAAAGCACCTTTTTTCACTTTCGGCGCTCTCTGGACCAAAAAAGACAAACGTCCAGCTTTTGCTGCCACAGCAAAGGTGCCAGCGGGGAAAAGTGATGCTGGTCCTCACTGCCTCCTGGAACCCCTTCAAATGCCCCAGACAATTTGGCCCTCTCTGCTTTCCTGAGGACTCTATCCTCAAAAGCACCTTTTTTCACTTTCGGCGCTCTCTGGAGCAAAAAAGACAAACGTCCAGCTTTTGCTGCCACAGCAAAGGTGCCAGCGGGGAAAAGTGATGCTGGTCCTCACTGCCTCCTGGAACCCCTTCAAATGCCCCAGACAATTTGGCCCTCTCTGCTTTCCTGAGGACTCTATCCTCAAAAGCACCTTTTTTCACTTTCGGCGCTCTCTGGAGCAAAAAAGACAAACGTCCAGCTTCTGCTGCCACAGCAAAGGTGCCAGCGGGGAAAAGTGATGCTGGTCCTCACTGCCTCCTGGAACCCCTTCAAATGCCCCAGACAATTTGGCCCTCTCTGCTTTCCTGAGGACTCTATCCTCAAAAGCACCTTTTTTCACTTTCGGCGCTCTCTGGAGCAAAAAAGACAAACGTCCAGCTTTTGCTGCCACAGCAAAGGTGCCAGCGGGGAAAAGTGATGCTGGTCCTCACTGCCTCCTGGAACCCCTTCAAATGCCCCAGACAATTTGGCCCTCTCTGCTTTCCTGAGGACTCTATCCTCAAAAGCACTTTTTTTCACTTTCGGCGCTCTCTGGAGCAAAAAAGACAAACGTCCAGCTTTTGCTGCCACAGCAAAGGTGCCAGCGGGGAAAAGTGATGCTGGTTCTCACTGCCTCCTGGAACCCCTTCAAATGCCCCAGCCAATTTGGCCCTCTCTGCTTTCCTGCGCACTCTATCCGCAAAAGCACCTTTTTTCACTTTCGGCGCTCTCTGGAGCAAAAAAGACAAACGTCCAGCTTTTGCTGCCACAGCAAAGGTGCCAGCGGGGAAAAGTGATGCTGGTCCTCACTGCCTCCTGGAACCCCTTCAAATGCCCCAGACAATTTGGCCCTCTCTTCTTTCCTGAGGACTTTATCCTCAAAAGCACCTTTTTTCACTTTCGGCGCTGTCTGGAGCAAAAAAGACAAACGTCCCAGCTTTTGCTGCCACAGCAAAGGTGCCAGCGGAGAAAAGTGATGCTGGTCCTCACTGCCTCCTGGAACCCCTTCAAATGCCCCAGACAATTTGGCCCTCTCTGCTTTCCTGAGGACTCTATCCGCAAAAGCACCTTTTTTCACTTTCGGCGCTCTCTGGAGCAAAAAAGACAAACGTCCAGCTTTTGCTGCCACAGCAAAGGTGCCAGCGGGGAAAAGTGATGCTGGTTCTCACTGCCTCCTGGAACCCCTTCAAATGCCCCAGACAATTTGGCCCTCTCTGCTTTCCTGAGGACTCTATCCTCAAAAGCACCTTTTTTCACTTTCGGCGCTCTCTGGAGCAAAAAAGACAAACGTCCAGCTTTTGCTGCCACAGCAAAGGTGCCAGCGGGGAAAAGTGATGCTGGTTCTCACTGCCTCCTGGAACCCCTTCAAATGCCCCAGACAATTTTGCCCTTTCTGCTTTCCTGCGCACTCTATCCGCAAAAGCACCTTTTTTCACTTTCGGCGCTGTCTGGAGCAAAAAAGACAAACGTCCAGCTTTTGCTGCCACAGCAAAGGTGCCAGCGGGGAAAAGTGATGCTGGTCCTCACTGCCTCCTGGAACCCCTTCAAATGCCCCAGACAATTTGGCCCTCTCTGCTTTCCTGAGGACTCTATCCTCAAAAGCACCTTTTTTCACTTTCGGCGCTGTCTGGAGCAAAAAAGACAAACGTCCAGCTTTTGCTGCCACAGCAAAGGTGCCAGCGGGGAAAAGTGATGCTGGTCCTCACTGCCTCCTGGAACCCCTTCAAATGCCCCAGACAATTTGGCCCTCTCTGCTTTCCTGAGGACTCTATCCTCAAAAGCACCTTTTTTCACTTTCGGCGCTCTCTGGAGCAAAAAAGACAAACGTCCAGCTTTTGCTGCCACAGCAAAGGTGCCAGCGGGGAAAAGTGATGCTGGTCCTCACTGCCTCCTGGAACCCCTTCAAATGCCCCAGACAATTTGGCCCTCTCTGCTTTCCTGAGGACTTTATCCTCAAAAGCACCTTTTTTCACTTTCAGCGCTCTCTGGACCAAAAAAGACAAACGTCCAGCTTTTGCTGCCACAGCAAAGGTGCCAGCGGGGAAAAGTGATGCTGGTTCTCACTGCCTCCTGGAACCCCTTCAAATGCCCCAGACAATTTGGCCCTCTCTGCTTTCCTGAGGACTCTATCCTCAAAAGCACCTTTTTTCACTTTCGGCGCTCTCTGGAGCAAAAAAGACAAACGTCCAGCTTTTGCTGCCACAGCAAAGGTGCCAGCGGGGAAAAGTGATGCTGGTCCTCACTGCCTCCTGGAACCCCTTCAAATGCCCCAGACAATTTGGCCCTCTCTGCTTTCCTGAGGACTCTATCCTCAAAAGCACCTTTTTTCACTTCCGGCGCAGTCTGGAGCAAAAAAGACAAACGTCCAGCTTTTGCTGCCACAGCAAAGGTGCCAGCGGGGAAAAGTGATGCTGGTCCTCACTGCCTCCTGGAACCCCTTCAAATGCCCCAGACAATTTGGCCCTCTCTGCTTTCCTGAGGACTCTATCCTCAAAAGCACCTTTTTTCACTTTCGGCGCTCTCTGGAGCAAAAAAGACAAACGTCAGCTTCTGCTGCCACAGCAAAGGTGCCAGCAGGGAAAAGTGATGCTGGTCCTCACTGCCTCCTGGAACCCCTTCAAATGCCCCAGACAATTTGGCCCTCTCTGCTTTCCTGAGGACTCTATCCTCAAAAGCACCTTTTTTCACTTTCGGCGCTCTCTGGAGCAAAAAAGACAAACGTCCAGCTTTTGCTGCCACAGCAAAGGTGCCAGCGGGGAAAAGTGATGCTGGTCCTCACTGCCTCCTGGAACCCCTTCAAATGCCCCAGACAATTTGGCCCTCTCTGCTTTCCTGAGGACTCTATCCTCAAAAGCACCTTTTTTTCACTTTCGGCGCTCTCTGGAGCAAAAAAGACAAACGTCCAGCTTTTGCTGCCACAGCAAAGGTGCCAGCGGGGAAAAGTGATGCTGGTCTCACTGCCTCCTGGAACCCCTTCAAATGCCCCAGCCAATTTGGCCCTCTCTGCTTTCCTGAGCACTCTATCCGCAAAAGCACCTTTTTTCACTTTCGGCGCTCTCTGGAGCAAAAAAGACAAACGTCCAGCTTTTGCTGCCACAGCAAAGGTGCCAGCGGGGAAAAGTGATGCTGGTCCTCACTGCCTCCTGGAACCCCTTCAAATGCCCCAGACAATTTGGCCCTCTCTGCTTTCCTGAGGACTTTATCCTCAAAAGCACCTTTTTTCACTTTCAGCGCTCTCTGGACCAAAAAAGACAAACGTCCAGCTTTTGCTGCCACAGCAAAGGTGCCAGCGGGGAAAAGTGATGCTGGTCTCACTGCCTCCTGGAACCCCTTCAAATGCCCCAGACAATTTGGCCCTCTCTGCTTTCCTGAGGACTTTGTCCTCAAAAGCACCTTTTTTCACTTCCAGCGCAGTCTGGACCAAAAAAGACAAACGTCCAGCTTTTGCTGCCACAGCAAAGGTGCCAGCGGGGAAAAGTGATGCTGGTTCTCACTGCCTCCTGGAACCCCTTCAAATGCCCCAGACAATTTGGCCCTCTCTGCTTTCCTGAGGACTCTATCCTCAAAAGCACCTTTTTTCACTTCCGGCGCAGTCTGGAGCAAAAAAGACAAACGTCCAGCTTCTGCTGCCACAGCAAAGGTGCCAGCGGGGAAAAGTGATGCTGGTCCTCACTGCCTCCTGGAACCCCTTCAAATGCCCCAGACAATTTGGCCCTCTCTGCTTTCCTGAGGACTCTATCCTCAAAAGCACCTTTTTTCACTTTCGGCGCTCGTCTGCAGCAAGACAAACGTCCAGCTTCTGCTGCCACAGCAAAGGTGCCAGCGGGGAAAAGTGATGCTGGTCCTCACTGCCTCCTGGAACCCCTTCAAATGCCCCAGACAATTTGGCCCTCTCTGCTTTCCTGAGGACTCTATCCCTCAAAAGCACCTTTTTTCACTTTCGGC